>NC_134572.1:99996508-100081508 GCF_050947875.1 Dermacentor variabilis
CCGGACACATGCCCGTGGTGTTGGGAACGGCCATCTCTCACTCCCATAACGTGTACGTGTACACGGAGGCCACCCGAAATTAGCTCGCCCTTATTAGGGACAAACGCATTTGAAAGGCAGTGGGAGGTTTGGCTTGGCAGGCAACGATCGGGAGAGCCACGTTGCTCTGCTCGACCAAGCCGAGCGAGCCGCACAGGCCAGTGGAGCCCTGGACTAGGGGATCCACCCATTCTTGCCCTATTACCCAAAAGTAAAATAATGTGTCTACTACTACTACTACTATACCGTAAATGAGCTTCTAGGGTTGGCAAAGAAGCGACGCGGCAGAATGCTTTGAAAGATCATCATCAGAGAAGAGTAAGTGTTAACGTGGCAAAAACTGCAAAATTAAGAAAGTGGTTTATGGATCATTAATTTAAAAGCACAAAATAGAAAGAGGACACATGCAAATATGACAGGGCCATCGATTGGACTCACTAAGACGGATCGCAGAACATGCATCCCTGTGGCTGAATCCCACAACAGATCGAAAAGAAAAGAGAGAAGAATAAATGAAACGCAGGGAGGGCTAATCAGGACTGAGCCCGGTTGGCATGCCTGCGGCGGGGGAAGGGGAGGAAAACATGAAGAGGAGGAGAGCCATGTAAGTGTCGACGTCGCCGACGTAGTGAAAATTCACAGGGAGTCGCTCAGTCCGGTTCTCTCCAGGAATAGCAGCAGTACTTTTGTGACCTGCAGCTGTGATATTGAGACGCCGTGACGCCAATATCTTGTCCAACGAGAAAGGTATTCCGTCTAGTTGGTCTAGAGTGGTGCCCGGGGCAATCTCATTTTTAACCTCCTTTATATAGCCTCTCCCCTCCGTAATGTATACTTACTCTGAGGGTACTGTATATAAATGAATAAATAAATTAATTCTATTATTTACGGAGGCCGGGCAGTAGGACAAGGGCGCTCTGTCTTTCGCCACCACAGGCAGCGTATTCAGGACAATCAGTCGCACCAGTATAAGATGTGTGTGCATTGCGGAATGCAACACCCACGGGGCGTAGGCGACAAAGTACAGTTTCTTCACTTCGGGAAACATCAGGTCACGGACGCACTTGCATAGAAGGGTCGAGCGAATGCAACCGATGGCGAGTGAAGACAGGTGTGTGTCACTTTGTTCCCGAAGTCAAGGCTGCCAAATAACGGAGAACAACATTTGACAATTCCATCTCTTGTTATTCCTTGATCCCGCCGGCTGAGCTTCTTCTTCCTCTTAGACGACGACTTTGTTGTTAGAGTCGTTGGGTCAGATACGCTGCGATATGTTGCTTGGCGATAGGCTGTAACGTCGATTTCCACGCTGCTCGACGGCTACAATGCGGTAGGCCTTCGTGCGCCTTGGGAAAAGCTAAGAAGATGAATTGGGCGCCACTTTTTCTTGCGTAACCAGCGTGGCATGACATCGTGCAAACAGGCACGAAGTAGAAGAAACGAAATAGTTTTAGGTTACAGACTCGCGTGCGCGAGAACGTATATACTCGGCTTGGGTTTTGCTGGGGCCGAGCTGTTCGCGTACGCGAGCGGAACGTAAGTGCATTCGTGGCCCCTAATCTAGAGCTCTGTATGCTGCATGCTGTGCGACCGACTACGTGAAATACGACCTCGGACCATAATCAATAAAGGAAAGATTTCAACAGGGGCACGTTAGGCCGCGGTATCTAGGGTGATAGAGCGGAGATAGAATTTTCGATACGAAAGACGGATAAGGTTTCCCACAAAACGCAAGTTGATACTTATTACTTGCACAACCCGGAAACCGCTTCAGGCAGCGGCTTGAAACCTACGCACGTTCCCCACGCACATTCGTGTGGCTTTGTTCATTCTGTTTTCACGGCGATCATGATCTCCCTTCCCCGGTCGTTTTGATGTCTACTGGCTCCGTCACTGGAGTATTAACATCCTCTGCGAGAGAATTACAAAGAAAAAAAAAATGCGCCACGAGGACTCGAACTTACGATCGAGAGAGTGATCGCCCAGGATCCTACCTCTCGCCTATGATGGCTACACTATAGCCGTAGTGAAGCCGTATACAGCCGTATAGTAAAGAAAACCGATCCTGGAGAGCGTGATCAAGCGAGAAGATGTCATGATTGGCTTACGCCCGCTGAGAATCTGCATACTGGATAGAGCTGGCGTCCGGGCCTTCTTCGTTTTCTGGCACGCCGCTTTCCCGGTTGCGGAGGCGGTTCTAATTTTCCTTCTTCTACACGTAGTTACCGTGACCGGCGCCTCTGCTTTATCTTAATTAGACTTCTTCAAGCACTCGGTTTATTTTCTTCACGCATAACATCAGGCCTATTAATGGGGCAGCCCAAATACAAATTTCGGAAAAGCGGGACGAATCCAGCAGTAAGGGGGTGAAGGTTTGTTTTAGTCAATAGATCGGTGGTTCAGTCCGGATAGGGAAGAGGAGGAAAGAAAATGGAGTCTTTCTGTACTTCACCACCGCGACGCGCAACTTCCAGAAACGAGTACGACTCCCACTTCTGTTACTTCCCGAAAGGTGATTCATAGCTCGCACACTGCCAGCGTTCACTCCGACTAACGCCGCACGAAACAGTATAAGGCTTACTGGGCATTATATTTCGCCAGCAGTCATGTCATTGCTTGGCGGTATACGGGCGACAGGGCAATTTATTTGCTCTTAATTTGCACGTCCATCTTCTTAACAACATCGCGGCCTGCGAAGAGAAAGTGCTCTCTGTAATCGACTTCTCTGTTCCTGTTGGGTAAAAAGAAAAGAAAAAAAAAACAAAGAAAGAAAAACAAAAATACATCCTGGATATTTTGATCACACAGATAAGAGAACTCGGTAGAGCGAGCAACACTATTTCCACACAGGGCGACCGACCGACGCAAGAGAGAAGTTGTTTCCCCTTGTTTCGCGCCCCACGCCCTCTGTCCTTTCGTACGCTGACCCGCAAGACCATTTTCGATCGACGCACAGGGCATATCTAATTACTATTTGTTCACTGCCCTCCCAAACCCAAACAACGCTTGGCCCTTCGAACGTCCGCCGCCCGCTTCGCGATAATCGGGTCCAACTTTCTGGCACACGTGACCTCACTGCTTGCGAATGCGCCCAACTCTGCAAATGCACTTTCGCGCTCGCCAGCGCAGCTCTTACCTAAGCCAGCAGATAGAAAAAAACCGGGGCGCAAACAAGCTACCCCACGAGCCCAAACTTTCGGGGCGCACAGGAAGAGGCCGACGGGAAGGAACATCAGACGAGACAGGCGCGAAGAGAAAGAAAGGACAGCCGCGAGAACAAAAGGAGCGAAACGAAACACGATGGCACAAACAAAGTCTTCGAGATGTAAGGACGCATGCTATGCGCTAGCCGTAGCACAGCATGCAAGAACCCCCGTCGTGGCGAGTCAGCACTAAGACAAACAAGAGGCGCGCGGAGTTTGAGGCTCGACTCCCTCCGTATACGCGGCGGCCGAAAGCAGAAACGCAAGATGCAGAAAGGCACGGCGGGCGCCGCCTCCCTCGGCGGGAAGAGCGATTCGCACAAACCTGGCCTCCCCGTAACGTGATAAGTACCGCAACCGCGGCATACACGGAGCCAAACGGACAGTGTTTGCGCGGAAGCAAAGTTCAGCGCATGTGGGCCAGGGCAGCGGACTGCGCCGGACGCCATATTCGCGCCGCACCAGCAAGACGAAGCATCTGATTCCCCGCGTACAGCCTGTAGTACGCCCGTGGCCTCAGAGAAGTCGTGCCTGGCAAAGGGGGGCGGCTGGAAAGGCAGGTGGCTTGCACGGTGTGCGCGCTGTGAACGTCGCTATGTGCCTTCTCCAGCACCTTGCCTGCCCGACGTGGTGCGTTATGCTCGCCGCGGAATACTGCGGCGCGCAGGCGTACAGCAATTGACAAAATGGTCCTGGCACAAATTAGATCTCGCGGTGTCTGGAGGCACGCGCTTTTGCGGCGTCGTTGAGCGATCGCCTTTTCTGGTGGGGGGGGGGGGGGGGGGGGCGGCGGTGGCTCCTTTATTTGCCGCAGTAAAGCGCACTAAGAATTGCTTTCCTCACGGCGCGGTCATCGAGAGAAGAAGTATTGAAGTGCGCGGTATTCTTTATTTTCTTGAAGGCTAGGCTATTAAGCCTGCCGATCGCGTTGGTACCCATTGAGAACCTTATAAAAGTTCTGATAGACGATTCTAACGAGTCTGCGTTTTGCTGTAGACGGTAAAACTTCAGTAAACTGCTAGCCGCCGGCGATCACCGAGGCTGAATTACTAGAAGAAAATAATCATTTGACGTGTCGCACACGATTGCTTTGCAAGTGTCTTTATCTGCGCCGCTTCGATTGTTGACCCGCGCACGTTATCATTTTTTCCGGCGACTGCTTTACATCGGCTAACAACTGTTACAACGTTATTGTTTGCCGCATGACGCGCCTACACGTGTTGACACTTCTTGATATGTTCTCGCCGATTATATAGCTAAATAATCTCTCTAATCAGATGGAGTGGCTGACGCGGACACCCGCGTGCATTCTGGTACGTATACACGAGCACCAGCAATTACGCGCAAATGTACGATGAGTCGTGTATAAATAGCCGACGCTGTCGGCCCGTACAATGCGTATGTCATATTTTGACGACCATTGATCGTGCTCGCCGCTATCGTTTACTTTTGTTACATGCAGAAAAGGAAACAAAGACCATCAACCCTGCCCAATTCCCACCCGGCGCGACAACGGTAGATTTAAACCTACTTCACACGTAATGTAATGAATAACTATGTCGGTAAATGCGTGCGTATAGTTTCGCGTAATATCGTGGAGATTTCTGTTGAGATAAGCACATTCGACAGTGGTATGTCATTTCTTGTGCTTCCCTTGCTCCCTTTCTTTATTCATTGCACCAGTGTCAAATGCGTTTAAGAGATCAGGGAAGGCCGCGCAAATCATGCTACAAGACGCAACTAGCGGCCTTGAGCGAGCGCCGAGCAAGGTCAGTGGGTGAATGGGTGGATGTTATGAGCGTCTCCTTTGGAACAGGGCGGTGGGTTGCGATAACAAGCTCTTGTTATTTTATAGCCTAATGTACTACCTATATTACAAAAAAAAAAAGAAAATGAAAGGGAAAAGTCCACGACGAATTCCCATAACCAAATTATCTGACCACGAATTGTGAACTTTGGTTTTGTACGTCTTCATTTTTTTTTTCGTTTCCCTCCTTTATTCCACCGATCTTCCAATTGCCTCATACTAATCTCTATTGCGGACATGTTTACTTTCCCCCTGCTCTCGCTGAACCCAAGGGCTTCAAGGAGTCCATTGGTGCCTAAATCGACCACTAGGCAGATGTCTTCACATTCTAATAAAACATGCTCCATCCTTTCCTTAGCTTTACAGCAGCAAGCACATGTTTCTTCCTTCTTATATCTCGCTTTATAGGTGCGTGTTCTAAGGCATCCTGATCTCGCTTCAAATAGTAATGAGCGTACCTTTGAGTTTTCATAAATTGTTTATTTCCTGATTTTGTTCTTTTGACTTAAGTAGTTATTCATGGCAGGTTTCTTTTCCATTGCCACCACCCATGATATTATCTCAGCCTCTCTGACTTCCCGCTTGACATTCTTTGTCGCTGTGTTGCTTACCATACAGGCCGCATACTTGCTAGTAAGCTGCGTAGTTATTTTTCTACGCTGTGAATCAATGTTATTTCTGTACAAATACCTGAACACTCTCCCGCCCCATTTACTTCCTTATATATTCTTCAGTCCTTCTTCATAATTAATTTTACTGTGAGCTTCACTCACTTCAAAACTTGTCCAGCCGATATCACCCTGCACAGCTTCATTTGTAGTCTTCCCGTGAGCGCCCAATGCGAGGCGTCTCACTGACCTTTGGTTCCCACCGAGTCCTGATTGTAATCCTGATTTCAAGCAAACAACCGCATTTCCAAAATGAATTTTTGGAACCATAACACCTTCCTACATAGCCCGGAGTACCTCGTACCTATTGTATCCTGATAGCGCTCTGCGTTTCATTATGGCCGCATTTCTACTCCCCTTTGCTGTTATTGTTCTTTCCTGTGTTTCCACATATTTGTTGCCTTGGTTTGTTCATATACCAAGGTATTTATATTCTTTTTCGGGAGGTATTTACTGGCCCTGTACCGTCACTGTCTGCTCGCTGTTTTCATTGAATACCATAACACCTGATTTTTAAAGCTAAATTTCAGACCTAAATTCTCACCTTCCTGTCCACAGGTATTAGCCAGACGTTGCATATCGCCTTGCTTTTTAGCTAGCAACAAAATGTCGTTCGCATAAAATAAGCCTGGAACCTGCTGCTCTACTACTATGCCCGCCTGTTTGTGTGGTAGATTAAACCCGATATGACTTCTCTCTAGCGCACTCTCCATCCTCACCATGTACATCATAAACAGCAGTGGGGATAAAGGGCATCCTTGCCTCAGTCTCTTGTTGATATCAACCTTCTCCTCGCTTCTAATCTCTTCCCATTCAACGCAAACGGTATTTTCTAGGTAAATCTCTCTCAAGAGCTCTAGACAATCGTCGCCTAAGCCTTCCCTTTCCAGGATATCCCATAAAATGTTGAGGTCTATGTTGTCATACGCTCCTGTAATGTGTAAAAAGGCCACATATAACGGTCTCTATTCTACTCTTGATATTTCAATACGCTGAGTAAGGACAAACAAGTTATCATCCAAACGCCTATGTATTCTGAAGCAATTATGAAGGTCTCCTAAAATGCCATTATTCGCTGCCCATGCTTGCAGCTTGAATTTAGCTGCCTGCATTGCTAACCTGTATATTACCGATGTAATGGTCAACGGTCTGAACGAGTGAATTCTACCTTTCTTCCCCTTACCTTTATAAATTAAATTCATTCTGCTTTGTCGCCAACTGTCTGGTATTCGTCTATCTTTTAGACTTTCTTGTGCTTTCAATAGAGCTTCCTTACTTCTTGGACCTAGTTCATTAATCAGCCTAACGGAAACCTTGTCTAGCTCTGTGGCTGTGCGCTTAGGAAGTTTCTCTTCGGCTTTCTTCCACTTGAAATTTGTCAGCATCAGCTCCTTTTACATCTGGTTCTCTTTCATGCCACTTTTTTCCTCAACTAAAACCTCATCATTGCCTTGGAAAGATTCAGCTGTAATTCTTCGGAGGTAATTTAATGATGCGTTCCCTTCCAGTTTGTTTCCATCTTCGTCTAGGATATGTTGTTGTATTGGTCCAGACTTCCTGCCTAATAATTTTATCTGGTTCCAAAATATTCTAGGTGTAGCCTTCTTTTCCTCACGTATTTCTGACAGCCAACGTTCACTTTCCGCTTTTATCTTTGCTTGCACCAGTGTTTGAACCATAGATTTCTTTCTCCCTGTATATTTCTCATTTTCTGGCTACTTCATCGTGCGGCAACTGCGCTTTCATTGCCCACCTGTGCTCTCGCGACGCTTTCTGTCGTTGGGCGATCGCTTCTCGTATTTCCCTGTTCCACCAGCTTTTTGGTTTCTTTTTTCCTTTCCAGCGAACATGTTGCTTCTCGTTCCGTATTTCTGTCGTTATTACACTTATAAGCTCGACATAGTCCATCTCTTCGCTTGGCGATTTGGCAAGTTATTCCTCAACTCTTGTGACTATATTTGTTATTTGTTCAGCGTTCAAATTTATACTAGCCATTTTGCGCTCCTTGCTCTCTTTCCCAACTGCATATCCCATTTTCAAAATGATGCGTTTATGGTAACTCCTTATGCTGCTATACCCTTCCTCGTCGATGACCATTTCTCACAACTTATCACGAATTTCTTGAGACATCACACAGTAATCAATGGTTGGCTGCCGGTTTCCGACTTCCCACGTGGTCTTCCCGTCTCACTTGGGCCCTGTATTCACGATAACGAAGTTATGTTGCTCACGAAGATCTAGCATTGACTTCCCTTTGTGGTCGGTGTAGCCATCTAAATCCTGTGTGTGGGCATTCATGTCACCTAATAGGATAATTTCGGCATCATTCCCGAAGCCCTTATAATCAGCACTTAGGCATTCCACTAACTCTTTATTCTTCTCTGTGCAATTACTTTCCACTCATTGTACCTGATTACCAATTATGCTCTTGACTCTGTTGTGCGAAGCGCGAGCGTCCTCTAGCGTGCGTCGAGCGAAGTATTAGGCGGAGAGTCAGCGAGCACTCAATGAAACGCGCATCTGATATCGGATGCGATCGGCACCATTCCAGCTCTTACCAACTACTTCGATCCAGAAGGAGAAGTCTTCTACAATTACTGGTGTAATAACACCCGTAAACTCTCCAGAAACGGCCTCTAGAGATGTGCGCACTCAGCAAATACTTAATGAAGTTAATGAAGGCGGGAGAGACCCGCTCAACGGATATTTCCGCCTAGCTTTCAAGATCATCTTATATATCTAGGGTAAATACTATTTACGGTCGGCCTACACTGCAGTTTTCAGGCACCTCAGTTTGGAATAGGCTTGACAGTAGCCTAACCACTCTAAGAACCATTGCATACATTCCTTTAAAAAAAGTTAAAACACTCGCTTATTGACAATGTGTTGCAGTGCGCATGCTTGCACGCACCCTCATTTTTTTTCTTCTTCTCTGCAGATGTTTTTGAAGATTGTTAAAAAAATGCATAAATTGTGTGTGAAATTTTCTCTTCTGCTGTACTTTCTCGTTCTACTTACTTCAGCTACTCTTATTTTATGCGATTACGCCTTATAAAATAGCAGCTGCCATAGAAGTAGTTCTATTGATAACCATCAGTGGAAACCTTCTAACAAATTATTGGGGTCCTTATTTATTGTATACCTTATTTATGCTAAACAAACTTTCAAACGCTGGTTCTTCCGTGTGCACCTACGAGGGGTCTCCATTTTCGGCAGTGCTCTCGTTTGACAAATGTTTGCCCGCCGTAGAAGGATACACTACACAAAGGGACAAACCTACTTTTCCCGCACTGCAAACAGTTGCTGCACTTCAAATAAGAGTCACCACTTTGAAGCTTTCCTTGGCCCACAATGAAAGCGTCCCTCAGCTGCGATTATTCGGAAGGGTCATCCATCTATCTGTGGCTAGATTGATGGATGCCTTCACTTCCGCTAGCGGCGCTCTCAATATTATTCTCCTGCAAGCGTCGTTGCCCTCTCCTACAGCACGAGGAGAATAAAGGCGTGTAGAATGTACTGTTTAGTTTTCCTTTGACACTTACAGATCATACGTGCCGCAACAGTATCACAACAGGGATGCAACGACGTCACACGAAAGCTTTAGTGTGCGGAGGAAGACTAGTGGTATCACAAAGATACGGGATCTGTCCCTCAATCTCCTGAGCCGATTGGCGGCTGTTGTTTCCAACAGATTGTCCCAGAGCAGACACAATGAGGAGGCGTAGGTGAACACGTGTGTTCGAAATAGGTGCAATAACAGCAACAAGAAGAAAGATAGGTAGTTACAGTGCGACAGATGCGGACAAAAAGAATAGGAGACACAATACCGCGTTGAAAACGCGTATTGTGTCCAGCGCCATATTGTCTCCCCTTCCATTCTTTTCGTCCGCGTCTGTCGCGCTGTAACTGCCACGAAGCTTCACCAACTCCCCAATTTTTCGTCTGATTGAACAGAGAAAGAGTAAGAAAATGGAACAATAAAGAAGTTGCAAATCAGGGAAAAATAGAAACAAGAAAGTTCTTCGAGACGGCAAAGAAAGCGATGCAATGGACAACACATGCAACTGAAACAATAACCAGCCCGAAAATATACGCATGTAGCTTTCACAAAAATTGTAAACAAGTTGTTTTTTCAGCCACGTGGCGCCTCAGTATGCTTCTTCTTTTTATTTTGCGGCTATTTCGTTTCTGTCCGTACTTTATTCTGTCAATTTGTGGGTATTTGGAGTTTGTAGTTTCGCTGTTCTCGCCTGCTGACGGCTTTTCTTAACTCCAATGCATTTTGTTCTCGTAACCCTATATGAAATAATTTATACCCATGTCGCTATTTAGTGGTTCCTCCACCCGCTTAACTTACGCTCTCCAAGGGAACCATCGAAGTATGCAGTTCTCAGCGTAAAAGGGTAGGACACATTGCGCGGCACTGTACAGGACTTTCTGGTTTTCGCATTTCTTTCTCCCAGCTTTATGTACCGCTATATGTTGTTCAAGCTCTAGATTTTTTTTATTTGCACCCGTTGTACGTCATCTATCTTGCTGCCTTCTACCGCTTGGCCCTTGTTAGGATTGGGGGCTCAATCCCATCGCTCGTAATCAGTTGTCAAGATTGGAGTCGGGCATGAATTAGAAGGTTGCTGGCCCATGCCGTCGTCCAACTTATCCACGCTGAGGAAGTTGATGACGGGAAGGACTGCTTCTCATCGAGAAGGAGGAATATGGGTTTATTTACATTATCTACATCAGGATGCTGCAGTTCATCAGTCTGGCATGACTGCGAGAGAAAGTACATCAGTCTAACATGACTGAGAGAAAGCACACTGAGCCACCGCACAACAGCGGTTTATAAACACTCGGTCCTCCCTCGATCCCAAGGTGAGGGAAACGGCCGACCAGTCATCGTAAACGAGTCGCCTCTCTGCGGGACGGCTTACACACACACACTCACGCACACACTTCCTTGCGCGAGGTTCACGGTCCCCAACGGAGGTCAGACGGACTTCGTAGAACTCGGGGCTTGTGTCGGGAAAGATGCCTTTTATTCCCCGAGCTGACCCCCGTAGCGCGGCCGGGTACCCATTGTCTTGCGTCTTGGACGGCGCGTTGGAAGGGGTCTCGAACTACGTTCCCTCGGGGACTCCCTCGTTCACGGCAGACCAGGTTGGCGGTGGCGGGTTCAGGCACAAAGCCTGCTTCGTCGCACTCATCTTGGCTCCAGCGACGGAGAGTTGAGGACGCGCGCATTGTTCTTCACACACAGTCGAGTTAGTGACGCCGTGGCTAGAGGTTTATGCTGGCGTTCCAGGAAAGTTGACGCCCGCTGTCGCAACTGGCAGGAAAAACTTGCACTTCAGCTGGCCGTTCTTAACACCCTTATCCTACATTCGTCTCAAGAATGGCGTTTGTGTCTTGTCCAAAGTGTCCTTTTGGGCTTTTTCATTCACATCTTATTTAGAATAACAGCTATACAGTGTAACGTCCACCACCGCCATCTTTCCCCTTTTCGCGTCTCGTTCTCAAGTCTGACTTTGTGCTTTTCGCTCGTTCTTGCCCTTATGAACACATATTTACAGATGTGAGCATATTCTTGGAGGAGGAGAAGGAGGAGGAGACAAAGGAGAGGAAAGACAGGGAGGTTAGCCAGTGTAAGTACCGGCTGGCTACCCTGTGCTGGGGAAAGGGGTAAAGGGAATAAAAGGAGAAAGAAGAAGAGGGAAAAAAATGGGAAAAAAAGAGAAAATTCACACAGTAACGCGAAACTACGCGCTACAACGTTCAAAGGCGGTCGCACAATTCGCAGTTCCTTAAAAACTTCAACAAAGCCCTTAAGACCTTGAGTGCCGAAGCCCGTCTGGACCAATGTCCTAGAGCTTTTTCTTCTGTAAAGGGGCGATTGTCCAGTTTTGCGAGAGCGGTCACGAGCACTTTTCTTCGCACTGCGTAACGGGGACAGTCACATAGGAGGTGTTGAATCGTCTCCTCGCAGCCGCAGGTGTCACAAGTAGGGCTGTCGGCCATGCCAATGCGGAATGAATATGAGTTCGTGAATGCCACGCCGAGCCACAGGCGGCACAGAAGTGTTGCTTCCGCTCGTGGCAACCCTGGTGGTAGGCGGAGTTGCAGACGTGGATCCAATTTGTGGAGACGTGCGTTCGTGAAATCACTGGTGTTCCACAGATTCTGCGTAAGCTCGCGGGCGAGGGAGCGAAGACTTGTGGCTGCGTCTGTTCTTGACAGCGGTATGGGTATAATCTGGGCACCATCATGAGCCGACCGGGCAGCGTCATCCGCACTGTCATTTCCTGAAATTCCACAGTGTCCCGGTATCCACTGGTAGATGATGTTGTGTCCCTTGTTGATTGCGTGATGGTGGAGCAGTCGGATGTCTGCGACTAGGTGCTCATTTGGTCCATGGTTGAAAGGAGACATCAGACACTGAAGAGCTGCCTTTGAGTCACATAAGATGGACCATGAATGTGATGATTTGTGAACTATAAACTCCAGAGCAGCACGGATAGCTGCGAGTTCTGCAGCCGTCGATGACGTAATGTGAGATGTCTTGAACTTGAGGGTGACGCACTCTGCGGGAATCACCACTGCTCCAGCTGAACTATTAGAGGATACAGAACCGTCTGTGTAAACATGGATGCGTCCTCTGTGCTGTTCATGTAGCACTGAAAGCACGGTTTGTTTGAGGGCGAAAGTGGACATCTCCGTTTTCCTTTTGATACCGGGAATAGCAAGAAGAGCCTGGAGTGGATGGAGGCACCACAGCGGTTGAGGTGGTCGTGCTGCAGGCGTGAAGTTTGACGGTAAAATTCCATGGTTGGCGGCAATAATCTTGCTAAACGCTGAACGAGGTCGAGCGGCAGGAAGGGAGGCGAGATGATGCGATGGAAGGCGGGCGAAGTGCCTGATATGCATCCTTAAAGTGTCGACTTGAAGATACGTGTTGATGGGGTGGTCATGCGCGATGGCTATTGTTGCAGCCGTGGACGCACAACTGGGAAGACCAAGGCAAATTCGCAGAGCTTGCGCTTGTACAGATTGGAGGGCACGGAGGTTGGTCTTGCCGGTCCCACCCAGTACAGGTAAGCTATAGCGCAGGAGACCGAGGAACAGTGCGTTATAGAGTTGGAGCATCGCACTCACAGACGCACCCCATAACTTGCCCGCAAGAAATCTGAGCACGTGGGTTATCATGACTAATTTCCTTTTTAGGTAGGATATTTGAGGACTCCAGGAAAGGTCGCGATCTATTATCACTCCTAGAAACCGGTCCGTCTTCTCGTAGGCAATTGGCTGTCCATTAATTCTGATAACGTACGGTTTCATTGCTTTACGCGTGAAAGCGACTATAGAGCACTTCTCGCAGGACAGCTCCAGACCTCGTGCTCGAAGATAACCTGATGTTAGTGTGGCCGCTTTTTGAAGTCTGGCGCGCACCTGAGGACGCGTCACTCCTGATGACCAAATGCATATATCGTCTGCATAGATCGACACATGGACGGATTCCGGAAGGGTATGGACCAGGTCGATGAGCACCAGGTTAAATAGAGTGGGGCTCAAAACTCCGCCTTGTGGTACGCCTCGGTACGTGTTGCGTTGTGATGACGCACCGTCCTCTGTTTGCACAAAGAATGACCTGTCCTTCAAGAAGCTGGATATCCACCGAAAAACAAGGCCGCCTAGGCCGACCTCACCCAAGGCGTCCAGGATGGCTTGATGGGTTACGTTGTCATATGCGCCTTTGACATCCAGGAACATCGCCGCTGACAGTCTCCTGAGGCTTTTTTCGTGCTGAACAGACGAGACAAGATCTATAACGTTGTCTATAGAAGAGCGTCCGCGTCGAAAGCCTGCCATAGCGTCAGGATATAACCGGTAGTGTTCTAGATACCACTCTAGACGCGTCAGCACCATCCTCTCCATCACCTTTCCTAGACAACTGGCCAGAGCAATGGGACGATAAGACGCCACATCTAGGGGTGATTTACCTGGCTTGAGCAAAGGCACAAGGCGGCTGGACTTCCATGCAGCTGGAACTTCTCCATCACGCCATGAATTATTGTACACGTCTAGAAGTGCGTGCCGGGCTGTGTGACCGAGGTTTCCAAGAGCTGCGTATGTCACCCGGTCAGGCCCAGGCGATGAGGAACGTCTGCACGCTGCCAACGCCGCCTGCAACTCCTCGATGGAAAACAGATTGTCCATACGAGAATCCCGCGAGATTGGAACATCACGGGGATCACGTATAGCGAACGATGGCGGTAAACCAGCAACTTTGAAACAGAAGTCCTCCGCTACGTCGATCTCTCTGCGACCTTGGTAGAGAGCCAGGCATTTGAAGGGGTGGCGTTGTTGCGGTGATGTTCGAAGACCACGCACTGTTCTCCATATATGTGACAGGGGTTTACGTGGATCAAGGGTATCACAGAAGGTCTTCCATCTTAGAGACTGCAGGGAGTTAATCCGACGCTGGATCTTCTTCTGTATGCGTCTCGCCTCCCGTAGGTCGTAGATGGACTTGGTGCGCCTGTACCTTCTTTCCGCGCGACGGCGGATTGCTCGAAGCCGCTCCAATTCTGCTTCGAATTCAGAAAATTTAGGAATAGGCCTGAAAGATCTTGTGGCTTCTTGAGCAGCAGCGTTAATTAGCTTCTCGATGTTGCCAGGCAGACAGTCCTGGATCTCTTGGCAATTCTTCTCCATGAGCAATGTGTATTTAGGCCAGTCGATGTGATGAAGAACTGTAGTAGAGTGTGACTTGCGTATGCCGTCGATTTTGACATATGTTGGAACGTGGTCACTACCATGCGTTTCGTTGTCCGTGAACCATTTCACACTGGCACTGAGGCATCTTGAAACAAATGTCAAGTCCAGGCAGCTGCTGTATGTCAATCCCCGCAGAAAAGTGGGACTGCCATCATTTAGGCAGCAGAGCTCATGGTCCGACGCGAAGGATAGTACACGTCTGCCTCGACAGTCCATCTTTAAGCTTCCCCATAGCGGATGATGCGCATTGAAGTCGCCGGTAATAACCCATGGTCCAGGTGTCGCTGTTAAAATTGCACCCAGTCGTGCTTTGTCAAATCGACTATTAGGGGAAATGTAGGCACCTATGAGCGTGAGTGCGACGTTCTTGCATTTTATAGTCAAACACACATACTGATAGTCGTCATCAGGTGCCACTGGGTGTAAAACATATGTGAAATCGCATCTGATATAAACAATGACTTTGCTGCGGTCGGTACAGGTGGCAGACATGAAAGCTTCATATCCTGATAGGCGGATGGCGCTCTCAACGTTGGGTTCACAAATGACGATGATTGGAAATTTGTTCTTAAAAACAAACGGACGAAAGTCCGAAATACGCGATTTAATGCCTCTGACATTCCATTGGAAGATAGACGCTTCCTTGACCTCTTTAAGGAACGAATGTAGAGGAGCAGCCATGGTGCTTCTCAAGACCGGACAGTACCGGATACAGGGCATCCAGTATTTGAAGTGCGCCTCGAGCCGCCGGAGTGTGTATGGCGGTCAGCAGTGCTCGTAGCGTGTTCATAAGGGCCCTTATCATGGTGACAACTTGTTTGTCGTTGTCTTGGTTGCTGCCAGAAGGTGAAGCATGATTCGGCGAGCGTGCTACATCTTGTCGCTCCGCTGGTGGATCTAGCCGTGGCAATGGCGGCCACTCCTCGCTTGAGGCAATGATATGGGAGACATTCTGCTGAGGAATCTCATTGCTGCTATTGCTAGTTGTATGCAGAAGTTGCTGGACTGTCAGTGGACGCGGTGCATCCTTAGCAATAGCAGTGGGTTTCCTAGATCTCCGGCGACGTGAACGTCGACGTCGCACCTTAGCGGCAGCCTCCCTGTGCGAGGAACCATCCCTGACCATTTGCCTCAAGACTTTCGCCTCATTTTTCACATGTGGGCAATTCTTCGAAGTTGCATCGTGAGAGCCCTGACAATTTGCGTACTTTTGGTTTTCTGCACGACAGGCGTCGGAGCTGTGCGAACCAGAGCACCGTGAGCATACGGCAGCGTTTGTGCAAACCGCACTAACGTGCCCTATCCTTTGACACTTCCTGCACTGAAGCGGCTTTGGCACAAAAGGCCGTACAATGTGTCGGAAGTGACCGACCTTGACGTGGGACGGTAGGCTGTCTCCTTTGAAAGTTAACTTGACACACTGCGAGTTTCCCAGGCGGCGGGCTTGCAATATGGCAATTCCCTCTGTCGCCGGCTTGATGAGTATATGCAGGTCAGCATCGCTTATGGAATTATCTACGTCATACACAACGCCGGCCGTAGAGTCATGATGGTCTTGTTTATAGCAGCGTACGATGATGCTATCCAGCACCTTAACGTTGCTCAGAATGTCTAGCGCGCTGCGGTTTGTGACATCTATAGCGAGGATGTTCTTACGGCCGTTGATCCTTATATCTTTGATCTGACCCGGAACAAGTACCTCGAGCGATACAGATGTGGCTTGGCGGTTGATCCGGTTCAGATTGTCGCTAGCAGCCACAGGCACATATAAAATGGTGAGGTCTGATGGCTTTCGCGTCGGGATCACAGTTGCCTTACTTGTGGAAGGAGACGTCCTGACGAGCCTTCTCTTTGCTTTGTGCTTCGCTACGGGCACGAAGTCTTGGAACTCATACTTTGAGGGCAATTGGACGTTGCTGGTAGAGGCTTTCATCCTACATTCGTCTCAAGAATGGCGTTTGTGTCTTGTCCAAAGTGTCCTTTCGGGCTTTTTCATTCATATCTTATTTAGGATAACAACTATACAGTGTAACGTCCACCACCGCCACTTTTCCTCTTTTCGCGTCTCGTTCTCAAGTCTGACTTTGTGCTTTTCGCTCGTTCTTGTCCTTAGGAACATATATTTTCAGATGTAAGTATATACTTGGAACTCATACTTTGAGGGCAAGCGGACGTCGCTGGTAGAGGCTTTCATCCTACAGTCAACATAACATAGACGGAGGATTATAATCAGTAGTCGTGTATTACCCCGAGCGAGACACGCAGCGCTTGGGGTAATACTGCATTAATACGGATGCACTACTGCACTAATGCAGGTGTCAGCTAGTTGCTTTCCCTACGAAGAAGCTTTTCTGTACCTATTAAGGCTGGGAATAGCGTTTACGAATGTTCATTCGTAACATATTCGAATGGCGCATAGCCCGACGTGCGACTACTGTAGGTGCGACGAGACCACTGTACCACCCGCTGTATATCTATCCTCGCTACAACGCCTAACGCCGCTCACTCTCGGGACAGCTTTAAACCGGCTGCACTCGAGACCGTTTACCGAGTAAAAGATACTCGGACCACAGCCACACCTATCAATGGCGCAAAAAGCTATTCGTGCATTTGTGCCGTTCTCGAAGCGCATCGGCCTGAGTGAGCATTTAAAGTCTCCATGCGCATCCTTCAACGCGTGCACAGGGTTTCCCCTTTCCGTCTGTTCTTCTTGTTCCCCGTTTCCTTTACCTCCAGTGGGCAGCTAGCTTGACGCTAGTCCGGTTGAACTCCTTGCCTTTCCTTTTCTTGATTTTTCTCTGGTGTATGTGGACGCAGCCATATACACAAGACAAAGGGGAACCAAGAATGCAGTGGCAACGATGGTCGACTCGGCGCTACGAGGAAAAATCATCGTTTTGCTACAGGACTGCATGATAGTCGAGGCTGAAGAAGTGGCCGTTGCTCTAGCGGCAGCGGAGGGCTATCGGATTGGACAGTCGCTAACTATACTCTCGGACTCGCAAACAGCCTGCCGCAACTACTTGCATGGCAGAATCAGTCACCGAGCACTCCGCATACTCTGCTCGGTAGACTGTGAAACGCAACAACAAACAATCACAGAACCCCACGAAGCGGTCACACACAAGATTGTATGGGTACCGGGACACACGGGGGTGGCAGGAAACCAAGAGGCGGACAGGATAGCTTGAGAGTACGCTAATTACCGAGCGTACAACGTCGACAGCCTCGTGGAATCCACGCCTGTACCCCCGAAGTACTCGGCCATTTGAGGCAGTTACAGAGGCAGCAGGAAGTGGTACCCGGTACCGCCCGCCGCACAAGTCCTTTAGCAGGGAAGAAGCTGTGGCATGGAGACAACTATATACAGGGTCGTACCCGAATCTCAACATGCAAAGTAAACTGCACCCCACACTATATAAGGAGAAATTTCTATAGTGCAATGGGAAACCCACATTCTACCACATAACTTGGGCATGTGAGAAAGCTGATGTAGTCCCAATCATATCACACCCAAGTGCGGAGCAATGGGAGGAACTGCTGTCCAGAGACCGCTGCGAAGATCAGCTAGGTCGAGTGCGGCGTGCTCGACGGATAGCAGAGGTCAGCGGAGCACTGGGCTGAGGGCAGCTGACCACTGCGATAGAGGACGGACGAAGCGGCGGGTGAAGACCTCCGTGGAAGACGCGAGGAGGAAGACTCCCCGGAAGAATCCGCCCCAGCCGCAGAACACAATTACTAGAGCTCAATAACGTTTTCACTTACACTCACTCACTCACTCACTCACTCACTCACTCACTCACTCACTCACTCACTCACTCACTCACTCACTCACTCACTCACTCACTCACTCACTCACTCACTCACTCACTCACTCACTCACTCACTCACTCACTCACTCACTCACTCACTCACTCACTCCTGCTTTCTCTCTCTCTTTTCCACTCCTGTAAAGGACATTGCGCTTGAAGATCTTATGAAGGAGGTGTCTTCATTGGTAGAGGCAATTATAGTAGCTTTACTTAAGAAAAGGAATTATGAAAAGAAGAAAATTTCTCGCAGGCATGCGGGTTAGGAAAGGAAAGACCTAATAATAAGGCAGGTAAGAGCGAAAGAGGGAGACAGGCAAAGAGAGATGGAGTAAACATAGTCTGTTGCTTAAAGAAGTCCGAAGTGCCGAAGTGGAGGCTAGGAGATGGCAAACAAAGTGTGTCTAACGAAATGTCCAAAAAACGCAATTTGCTAGCAAGTATTCTACTTGCATGCTTCTTGCTCCACATGTGCCTGCTGCAACCAGCGGCACCACGTGATATGACCTCAATGTCTACATCAGCTTAGCCCGCGAGTGATGACAAGGTCACACACGGTTGACCATCACAGGTCTTCATATTATACCAATGCCTGGCAGACTGAGGCAATCGATTACTTTTTTTGTTTTACGGTGTTTTTATGATAGTTTATATACAATATGCGATCATTATCATGTCGAGAAGAAGCCGCGCATCTATCAGAACGTTTTTACCACAATATTACGAGCCACTAACCGCTCAAAATGAAGTGAGTGGTGGGTTAATGTGCAGCTATTATAAAGATAGTTAACAGAAGGAAGTAATATCAGGTTGGGGGCGTGCTGAATGCCAAAGCGATGCATTAGATTGGTGAGCCTTCCTTTGCTCTTCCAGACAGTTCATTTAGAGAGCCACAAAATCAAATGTTCTGTAGCTTCCGAATGCGTGACGCAACGCAAAACCTCTAGCTTAAAACGCCGCCCATTAACATCCATTAGATATGATAACCATATGGTTAATAACTAAGAAAAATATAGAAAGAGTGTATCTTCAGGAACGAATAGAAGTCCGCAAGAACTACGTAAACTTCTCATTCAAAGCACTGTTTAATGAGAGTATTCCGAGTTTGGGTGCCAGAACTCTCGATAATCGCAGTGCATCGATACTCGCAGTATTCCAGCTAATGAGCGAGCGGCCTGCCGCCCACAGTTCTTTCAGCTGGTGAGCTATGCCAGACGAGAGCAAACATAAAATAAACATGAAATACGGATTATTAGTCTGCACAGAGAAGCCGACGCGAAGAATTGTCGACTGCAGAGCCGGCAGAGCGCGTCGAGATTGCCGCCACCGTCTCGAGGTTGTGAGCCTATTTTAATTTTACGGAGGCAAGGTTTTGCCCAATTACTGCCCTTCGGATGGGCTTATGCAAAAGATTTAAGATCCAAGGTGCAGTATGTATGCGGAACCTCGTCGCCACACGGATGGTCGTGAATGCGTCGGGCCGTCGAAAAATGTGCGCCACTGTGCCGTCTGAGGCCTCGTGGCCTGCCTAAGCCTGGCGCCCTTTGCACGTGCGGAATATAATTCGCCCTTTCATTTTGAATGCCTTCGCCTGCCCTGTGCTGTCGAGTAGAATACCTTGGCCAGAGGGATTAGTTGGCATCCTGCGACTTACGGTGAGGCGTTGAAGGCTTTATTGCGTGGGACGTAGCGCTATCTCCACCAGGGAAGGAACACAACAAAAATCAACATAGCAGAAATTCGTGAGAAGTGGGAAAAAAAAGTCTGTGTCGGCCACAACTGCACGAGCAAGACCGAGGAAACGACAACGAACATCCAGGAGAAAGCCATAGAGGAACCGGCACCGAAGAAGCGAGCCATCGAGGCCACGCACACACAAACAGAAAACGATCGCATCGACAGCCTCGAAGCGAAATTCGAAGCGACATTCAGCAAACTCGAACAGCTAATCACGACAAACATTGCAGCAGTGACAGCACTGAAACAAACAATGGAGACCTACCGAGCCGATAACACGAACAGATTCGCCTACATCGAAAGGACCCTACAGCCGATGGTAGGCCACCCGACGTTTGCGCCCCTCTTCGCGCATCATCCACCCAACCAGGGAGCCCCGTACACGGCAACGCAATCATGGCCGCCAACGCAACACCAGCAGCAGCAGGTGTAACCGCGTGGCAGTGGAACTGTCGCGGCTTCGGAAGGAAGAAGGCAGTCATCCAACAGCATATCGTACATGCCGCGCGCAAGCCAGACGTTATACTACTACAAGAGACACTAACCGACGCACCGTCCCTCCCCGGCTACAGAGTGCACAAGGGACCGCCCGACGGCAGAGGCCTGTGCACCCTGGTCAGGAAGGGACTCACGTTCGTCGAACATGAGCTGCAAAGCAATCTCAAGATCGAGCACACACTGACCGAAATCATCCCTGGCAAGAAGAGAAAAGGAAGCATATTTCTGCTCAACGTCTACAGCAAGCCATCTCAGAGAAACCAGAGATTCAAGACATTACTGCACAGAGCCAGCACCGCAGCGGGCCGTAACACCCTGATCGCGTGCGGAGACTTCAACGCGATGAACCCTGCCTGGGGCTACAACAAGTGCACAGCAAAGGGCCGCGACCTGTACCAAGACGCCACGGAACTCGACTTTACCCTCATCACGGACCCGACACATCCGACGAGAATTGGTAACTCCGTGTCCCGGGACACCACTCCAGACCTCACGTTCGTCAAGAACGACATCCGGGGCGCGATCACATGGAGAAACACGGGGATCGACCTAGGCAGCGACCACACCATCGTGGAAATCGGCATACCGGAACACAACGACACCAGCGTCAAAACACACAGATGGATCGACTGGGATGCCTTTCGAGACGCCAGAAGCCAGAAGAGCGACGGTGACGACGAGATCGAAGACATCGACTCGTGGACGGCCGAAATCACCAAGAGCGTACGCGACGCGACCAAAGAGATTGAAACGGGCGCGGAGATCGACAAAGTAGACAGCCGGCTTGCGCATCTCATGGAGGCCAAACAGTCGATACTAAATCGCTGGAAGAAACAACGGCTTAACCGCAGACTGAGAAAGAAGGTGGCGGAGCTGAACCGAGCGATCGAGGATCACTGCCGCGCTCTCTGCATGCAACAGTGGAACGAGATCTGCAACGCGGCAGACGGGCAGATGCATAGCGGGAAGACGTGGAACCTACTGCGGCACCTGCTCGACGAAACGAAGACCAAGTCGCACCAAAGGGACAGACTCGCCAAGCTCATACATCGGGCGGTCTCAGCACACGGCGTCGACGAAGTCACCAGGCGCATTAACGACAAATACCTGCCGACTACACCTACCGAACAACACGCGCCGTACAGCGGCCTGCCTAACGCGAACCTCGACCGTGACATCGACGTCGAGGAGGTACGCGCGGCCCTGCACGACCTCAACAGCCGGTCGGCAGCCGGCCCGGACCTCGTCACGAACAAGGCGCTCAAGAACCTCGATGACGGCTCGATTGAAAAGCTCGCACAATACTACAACAAGTGCTGGAGAGCGGGAGCGCTGTCAAAGCTGTGGAAGACAGCCAAGACCATCCTGATCCCCAAGCCGGGGAAGCCGCCGGACACGGATAACCTCCGGCCCATCTCGCTCACGTCCTGCGTGGGCAAGGTGCTGGAGCACGTCCTGCTCAACAGGTGGCAAGACTACCTGGAACGGGAAGGGCTGTACCTGGCCACTTTGATCGGCTTCAGACAGCATCTCAGCACGCAGGACGCGATGCTGCAGCTCCAACACCAAATCATCGATGATGGCGGCAGCGCCCGCGACAACAAAGCCATCCTAGGACTCGACCTGCAGAGCGCCTTCGATAAGGTGAAACACTCGGCGATTCTGTCCCAAGTCTCCAAGCTCAACATGGGAGAAAGATCCTACAACTACATCAAGGACTTCCTCACGGACAGGACCGTCGAGCTACGAGCAGGCGACCTACAGACGCAAGAGAAGAAGCTCGGGAGCACCGGAACACCACAGGGATCGGTCATTTCGCCAATGCTGTTCAACCTGGTAATGATCGGAGTGGCCGAAAAGCTCGGGTGCATCGAAGACGTCAGGCACACCATCTACGCGGACGATATCACGATATGGGTGACCGGTGGCAGCGACGCCCACATCGAGGGCGCGCTGCAAGCCGCCGTCGACGCAATAGAAGACCAGCTGGAAGGCACCGGACTGAGATGTTCGCCGAGCAAATCGGAGCTTCTCATACTCCCACCTACCAAATACAGCAGAGGCAAGACTAGACAACGCGAAAACGAAAAAATCAGAATCGTGACCAAATCCGGCAACGTAATCCCCGAGGTCGGCAAAATTAGGATCCTAGGCATGGTCATCGAAAAGCACGGAAGGAACGGCGAAACCATCACCCGTCTCAAGGCAAAAACAGCCAACGCGATTCGACTCCTCAAACGAGTCACTTCCAGAAAGGCTGGCATGAGAGAGGAGAGCCTAATTAGGCTCGTCCAATCTTTCATCATCGGCCACGTCGCGTACGTTGCAGCCTACCACAGATGGCTGCAACACGAACGAAACAAAATCAATGTGCTCATCAGAAGAGCGTACAAGACAGCGCTGGGCCTGTTCGAGTCCACAAGCACGGCCCGTTTGTTACAACTCGGGCTACACAATACGCTCGAAGAAATAGCCGAAGCACAACGGACCTCTCAACTGGAGCGGCTGTCCATGACCAAAGCCGGGAGGAAGATACTGGACGATCTGGGAATAAGACGCTCGAACGAGGTGGAGATGAAGCTCCCCGTCCCCGAAGAGGTCCGACGCCAGACCAGAATCGACCCCATACCGAGGAACATGAATCCCGAGTTCAACAAGGGAAGAAGAGCGGCGAGGGCCAAGGCTCTCATCGACCAGCATGCCAACGACGAACACGCGCGGTACGTGGACGCGGCCGAATACCAACGGAACGCCTTCGCAGCGGTCGTCATAGAGGCGTCAACCGGCGCCACGAGGACGGCAGCGAGCGTGAGAAGCACCGAAGCGGAGCAAGCGGAGGAGGTAGCCATCGCCCTGGCCATCGCCGACGCAGACTGCCACACGGTGCTGAGTGACTCAAGACAGGCGGTGCGAAACTTCGCCATAGGGCAAATCTGCAGGGAGGCTGAGCGCGTACTGCGAGCGGTAAAACTAGACGAACGAAAAGTACGACTCAAGTGGTTCCCGGCGCACGCGGGCGACGCGTCGGAACGCAATGAGAACCATAACGAGACGGCACACGCCGCGGCGCGAGCGCTAACCAACCGCGCCCCGGCGACAGACCGTCCGACGTGGTTCGGAACCAAGGACCGCATGACGGATTACAATGAAATCACGAAGGCCTACCGCTTGGCTCGCAGGACTCTTCCACCCCCGCACCCGAGACTGAGTCGAGCGGAGGCGGTAGTACTGAGACAGCTCCAGACCGGATCGCTACCGAGCCCGAAACTGTTGAATCGCATGTACCCCGAGACATATCCGACCGATATGTGCAGAGTCTGCCGGAGGGAGACCGCAGACTACACGCACATCTTGTGGGACTGCATTAAATATCCAGAAGACGCTAACTCAAGAACACTCCCACCGCGGCTCGAGGCAGCCGCGAAGAGCTACGACCGAGACGATCAGCTCTGGGCCGTCCAGCAGGTCCTCGAGGCGCTCGAAAGGCACGGACCCAGCGAGCCGGCAACGGCGAGCGGAGACCCGCGCCGAGTAACGGCACCTTCGAGGATGACGTAGGCCCTCGTCGGGGCGCGCGAGCGCCCAACTGCAGGCATAAATAAAGTTTCTCCAATCCAATCCAATACTCGTCGGTCGCGTTTGTGCGCCTGTGACTGATATAATGTAAAAGAGTAAAGAAAAATAAAGGACCCCGCCCCCCTCCTCCTCTCAATAAAATATACATGTTATTTTGTTCTTCAACGTCTGCGTCATGCGCTCTCGTCTTCGGCTTGTTTGCAGGGCTGGTCGCCTCTAATTTTCTAGTCACACCAGCTATTTCGGCTACCCGCGTTATACTGCTATCGTTCTGGTTCTATTTGACCTGTTTAAACTGTTATATCTTAACGCGTGCTAATTTTTTCTGGTGTTTCAGTCGGAGCTAATCTCATATGAATAAGAATATTTTGAAAAGCGTGTACTCGGCATCGGGGCGGATGACCCAAACTCTGTGACGATCCTAACGTATTTTATATAAAGAGGCCATGAAAGACATTTTTTAATCATTGATAGAATGTCCTCACAATTCTCCTTCCGCGTTTTTTTTTATTTTTTCAGGTATAAGTAGGAGTTAACAGGTTGTTATGGCACCGATACGCGGCTTTCTCTCTCCGTTTGTCTGCACTACTGTGTTCGAAGCCACACAGGGGAGATGGCAAGGAAAGAAGGTTCTACCAAAATGTTTTTCGGTTTTGATTTCTTTTCTTTACGACGCTACTTCCGGTTCAGGCACGTGGGGCGCCCTCTCGACGCGAGATGATCGCTTGGGCGCCTGGAGACACGTCACTTACAGAAACCAATCAGCGTACGCGGTTGTCTGATCGCCTCGTCGTAGTTACTGCACAGGTTCCCTGGTACGGGATACGCCATCTTGGGCTCTGAGATTATGCGGGAAAGCCACTCCCCGTACGCGTAGGAGCCAGCAATTTTTTTTCTTTCGCTTTCTTTTCACTTTTTTAAAAAATTAATTTGCGAGCGCACGTTGATCGCTGGCCTTATGATAACGCGCCTGGATTCTACGCTTGCGTGCCTTAGTATTTCTTGATTACTGAAGATGCAGCGTGTGACGAACACATACACCGGCGCATGCTGGCAACGTCTGTGAGCCTTTGTACATCCCATGGAAAGCGCCAAGTATAAGTCTGAGCTTTCATAGGTTAACTACCATTCTTATTAGACATGCACGTGATCACGGCTTGTAACAGCTGAAAGACGTGAATGCGGTAATTCAGGAAAAATCGCTGTCGCATCCAACATTTCTTGTGCATAAAACAAGGAAGCTAAATAGGGTCCAGGTGAGTGACGCGGGCAATTGGATATACTCTTACATTATTTGCATCGAACCCCCGTGTTAACTAAAATAAAGAACAGAACTTTTCTTTTACACCCTGTCACGCTGCAACAGCCGTCCGTGCGTCGTGTTCAACCGAGATATTTTAACGAGATAACTCCTGTGAACGCGTTATGCTCTGGCAAGCAGCATACAGGAACAAGCAACAAGAATATTAACAGTGCCGATGTCAATTGTGCTTGATGGGCCGGTTCCTGTGGAGTGTTGCCGTGACCTGTGAAGTGTTAGCTTTTCCGCAGCGCAGTGGAGCTCGTTTTGACCACGTGATGGCTCTCGGTGAACAGCAGCGCTGGAAACGCTGGAGGCGGCACCAGCGGCGTGCGGAAAACAGTGGCGCAACTATAACTCCCCATAGGGCACTTTACAATAACTCTGCGTCGATGGGGATCGCCGCGGCACCTGGTGGCTGCCGCGGTACTATGCAGGTGCGATCTCGGAGGCCACGCTCTGCAGTAGCAGCCACGCGCAACTGGTATGTGCAGACCGGAAGTGCAAAGATAAAGTTTATTTTTGTCTATTTGAGGTCGCCGACCTCTAAATTAGCAATAATAATATTAATAAAGATCTTCTCGCATTAAGGAAATCAGCCAATGACTGTTCGCGGGCTTCACGGCTTACATGACGACTATATGACAACTACATGACGACATGACGAAGGGGAGAGCAAGCAATTTTTCATTGTTGACATCGTAAATGTCTTGCCTCATGCAGTGCAATAGTACTTGGCCCACATGTTCAAAGGAGCCTCGTCTAAAGATTAGCAGTGTTTTTTTGCTACGTTGAAAATGTGAAAGTTAGGATCCTTTAACTTAGGCTCAGTTCTGAGCAAGGACCGCAAAAAAGAAATACTTTTTGTAACACTAGTTCACATTCGCGACGCTCAGCGACATACCTTTTTTTATTGTAGATACGTTCGCAAAAAGAGCTCAAACGGGTGGAGCTCCCCTGTTCAGAGTGATATTTATTTATTTTAAAAACAAATAAATAAAAAGTGTAAGAGCCTCGGCCTTAGTTGCTTCAGAATAAGGTGCAAAGCCGTGAAGAGTACTTGGCTGAGGACTTCGTTCCATTTGGTGGCGCAACTTGATTTAGCGTCTGTCCAGTTAGCGCTTGCGATAGAATCTGTTCGCATTCAGCTTTCGTTCAACGGAAAATGAGATCCTAGCTTGCGTCAAGGGTAGCTCTCGAAGGATACAGAGTGGCTATTTAATATTATCACAGTACATCACTGCTGAAGGGTGTATCGGTGCAGCACTACCGCATATTGAATATTACAGTCTCAGTAATACCTCCGGTGGGACGCACAGTCATCAGTTGGGACCCTTCTATAAATTAAACCCATTTTGTGAGCTTTATATGTGGTAATGGTTGCGGTGGTTATGAGGTTGGTGGCATGCTGTAGCTACAGGCGGGCTTAGCCTGACGATTGAGGCTGGCAATTGTTCTACCTGAGCGTCTCTTTCATCATCAGTGGTGTATTTACCATCTGTCAAACTGTTCAGTGTCTCTTAGAAATGCGATAAAAAGGCGCCAAGCTTCCTTGCGGGCTATAACAGGTCCTTCCGGAAACTACGTGTTGAATACACGCAAAGGCCTTTCTTTCCTTACTTCTCAAGTAGAGCGCCCCTTTCGGCACGGTAGCTTGGGCACGATTATTAAGTTAGATTTCTCCTGTCTCGTTGCACGGAGTGCACATCATTGAAATGGTATGTCCCATTTTGAATAGCCATGCAGGGATACATCCATATCCTGCCCTCATTCAGTACAGTAGCGAGCCTTTCTCTCGACGAAACCACCTGGTTATGCAGGGCACATATGGCGGAATCCAAAGCAATACACATCGAGTACGTATGTCCGATTTCGTGACTTGATTGCCTTTTGGTACTTTGACTTGATGGGGATATGATAGTGATGCGCAGGCAAAAGCGACGGCTTCGTCATTTTGAGCAATGTCACTATTAGAGGGGATTCACTGAAACTTTCGATTGAATCCTTTCATATTGAAGTCTTTAACGAACGATTGTGACTTGCATGGGGACTTGCTTAATGGAAGAGGGTGACAGAGTTGTTGCAATGCCACTTTCAAGTCCGTGAGGAGTGCCACATCTTGTGGAAACAGAGTCTTTAGCTTTCGTAAGGCAGTGGCTATTGCTGCACCCTCGACAACGGCTGAAGAAACCACACAGTCCTGTCGGCCTGATCATCTAGCTCTGAAAGAGGTTATACAAAGCGCAGCTGTGCAGGGGCCTGCGTCCGCTTTCGCGGAACCATCTGTGTTCACTTGAAGGTGATTCTGGTAATTAGTCGTCTAGTGTGTCAGAACGAGGGACTTCGCTTCTGCAGATGAAACAGTGTTCCTTGAATGCAGTCTCGGTACGCTTAAACTGCAGGTAATATCTTCAAATGCCCACGGTAGGTCTACCTTTTGGCTCTGTCTCGAGCAGCACAACGCAAAGCGCGAAGCGTGATCAGTGCTACACAAAAATGTGAATGTGGCCTGGCACCTATGCGCTGGAGAAGGATTTTGCCGGGTGCAGGCTCATTTAGTCGTAGCAACTGATTCCTGTGCATCGTTTCTAGGCACTGGTATTGGCTTACCGATGGAGATATTAGAGGAAGTTGGCGTAGTGTCCTACTGGTAACCAACGCTGAATGTAACTGTAGCATGGGCGTCAGGTGGTTGCTCCAGCGTATGCTAGTGACGCCCTAAAATACATGCATGCACCCTCTGTGACGGTGACGTGGCAATATTGTCAAGAGCGCAACGCCGTTGTAGCTTGTGGTGCACAGTAATGTGCAGAAATCGAACACTGGTGAATTGTCGAATAGGGTAGCCAACTAAACTGAACTTAAAGCGTGTAGCTTTTTAAATCATCCTGGGAAATAAGACAAGGACAATTTCACCACTGATAGCGATAAGCCAGGCGTTGTGTCAAGTGGGCTGGAATAGCACATAGCTCCCTGGGCTATTTATGCAAGACGATGGCGCTGGCAGCCAACCATCTATATGCAAACGTCATCCGCATAAACGGACATCATCACTGGAGTTTGAAGGTCTAATGTGTGTGGGAGACCAGACAAGGCGATGTTGAAGAGTAAGGAAGATAGAACACTTCCCTGTGGCACAGCGTGAGAAATACGTACTTTGTTACTCAAAACATTCCCAAGACAAACGTTTAAGCGGCGATCATTGAAAAATGGGTGAATCAAGCGCAAAAAATGACCGTTGACGCCTAGCATTTGTTAATTATGGCTGATGATGGCTGTTTGAAACACACACGACGTAGTTCACATCACTCAAGCGAGTGAGTATAACGAATGGTCCAGTGTGAGTGACGGGAAACTTGCGGTACAATGCCTTTTAACGAACAGGTGTCCACAAGCAAACATAGTCAATCAGAGTAAAGCTGAGGGGGATATGCCGGGCATCGTTGCGAGACTTGCTGTGGCCTTGTGAGGATAGCGTCCTAAGATGTGCCAGTCGACGTGCTTCTTCAGTACGCTACAGAGTTTGGGTGATTGAAGGATCTTGACATGATAAATTTAGAATAGTGTCCAGAGAGTTCTGCGGAGTGCGTGAGTATTGAATAAAGAAGTGCGCATACCCAGTAACTTCTTGCTTGGCACTATTGTACGTGTACGTTACATAAGGTAAGACGGCCTCCATTCTTTGTGGTCAGCGGTGACACACATTGATAGCATGTTGCTAACGGTTCGGTTGGTCCGCTACGTGAGACGATTGGTTTGCTGGTGGTAAGGAGTGGAATGACGATATGCAGAACCACAAGACCCTAAAAGTTCATCAACGACGACGCCGGTGAATTTCCGCCCAAGGTAACCGATGACAATCCGCGGAGCACCTTGACGTGGTATGACGTGATGCAACAAAAAGGAAGAGACATCTGCTGCAGTGGCAGATGCGTGTGCCGCTGTTCTCATGTAGCCAGTTAGATAATCGACGCATACTGTAATCCAGCGGTAGCCAGCTGATGTCTTTGAGAATGGGCCGAGCAAGTCGATGCCGACTTTTTCAAAGGGGAATGTCGGTGGCCTAACTGGTTGCAAATAGCCTTCGTTGTTTGTAATAGCCGTCGTTGTTTGCTTGTGGCGCTGGCAAACAGTACAGCTGGCGACATATTGTTTCTTTGTTTTCAAGAGCTTGGGCCAGGGAAAGAAGCTGCTAGTTTCCCAGTGGCGGCGGTGACAGCGAGTGACGACCAGGTGACTGAGAGCGCCGTTGTCGTGTCGGTGGTGGTGTGAGGCTGCGCTCGGAAACAGGGGAGTCACTGCGTTTCGCGTGCTCCTGCTGCAGTTGTTGGAAGGGAGTGGGAAACGGCCAGGGATCGTCAGGGGGCACACGGGGTGTCTGGGCATTAAACCGTGGAACACGTTGCTGGCGGCGGTGGCAATACCTAGCAATGTGTCCAGGAACACCACAGATATTTCAAATGGGGCAGTCGCGGCTTGTCGCAGGTGACACGGGTGCCACAAGTAAAAACGAACTCGCAGGCTAGTTGTAGTAGGGAGGAGCCCGCGCAAGAAATCGTTGTGGTGCATCTTCCCGGCGTCCCGGACTGCTGCGGTCGCAAGTTGCTGCTTTCCGGACGATCAGCAGTAGCCGCGCGAGGCTCTCGGTAACTCTGACGTGCCGAGGCGGCCGGTGGCGCATGAGAGCGCTCGTCAAATGCATACTAATGGCACACATGAGCGTCGTCAACAACTTTAAGGTGTGCGAGTTCTTCCTTAATCACTTGGCGTACCACCGAGGAGGTATCGTCATGGCCTGGGACGGACACACTTGCGATAGTGGTGACATTGTCCAAGCGTCAGAACTTCGGTACAATCCTTCTCCTTCCGAGCGCTTCAAACGGCCGGCAGTGTTTCTTCAAATCAGATGGATACTAAGATCTTCCTTCGTTATAAGAAAATTGTAAACATCTTGAGTGATTCCTTGAAAGAGATGTCCTACTTTGTCTCCTTTGGGCATGGTGGCACTGACCATTTCGCATAGCTTCAAAACAGCCTCTATGTAGGTTGTAGAAGCTTCGCCAGGTAAGTGAGCTCTTCGGAAAAGCGTCTGCTCAGCCTTCTTTTTCTTAGAGATCAGGTCCCCAAAGCGCTTTGTCAATTCTTCTACAAAATTATCCCAGCTTCTCGACACGTTATCATGGTTTTCAAACCAGATCGGCACCCTTCCAGCGTGGAAAAATAGAGAAAATGTTATCAAGCTGCTTCGCAGTGCTCTAGTGGTTGTGGCGACTCACTCATTTCTAGTGCTTCAGCCACTCGTTGACGTCTTCTTTCGCCTTCCAACTCAATGAGTATGTTTGTGCTACATGCTACACGAGCTCTTCATAAATTGTCCTAACGATAAAATGAAACACCTGGTATATCATTTGCAAACGAAGTGCCATATTAGGGGCAAGCCGTTGCCTTCAAGTGACAAATGTATTTTGAGGAGTTTTTACAAGCTTGCACATTTGTGTTGTGTAAATAAAAAAAAGTTCTCCGAGCTTCTATAATTTCAGTCTGCTTGCCCTGGACTCTTCATGACAGCGGAAACAGCCAGATAGTCTTTCCAATAGTGAACGCAAGATGTCTGGGCGTGGCATTTACGGACCCTTACTCTTCCGGTGTTAGACTGGTTCATACACTAACGTGCGATACTTTTGGGTCAGAACGGACTGTCGGGCACGTATTGTGCACTTGTCCTCAGTACGACGTCCACAGCATCCGTTTGAAGACAGCGCTAAGCCGACTGGGCTCTAGACCATTTTTTGAACCAAATATTTTTGGACTCCGGACGCATCCATTGCTTGTGCTGAAAGCTGTCCGCGCGTTAAGCCGTTTTCTAAGAACACCTGCCTTGGCGATCGATTGAAGTTTTGCTGTACGACCTGCTGCGTGTTCGCCGTGTTTGTCCTCTACCTCTTATCTTATTTCTGTTCCCCCTTTCCCCTAGTGTAGGGTGGCGCAAACCCGACGCTCGTCTAGTTCACTTCTCCGCATTTCATCTACTTGATTTCTCTCTCTTGTCTTCGGCCCAATTTTTTACTTTCGCCTTATGCGGCAATTCGCTGGACGAGATCTGGAGAAAAATCAGACCGCAGATTCGGTTTTCGCCGAACCTTTTTCAGGCTCCCGCAGCCGAAACTTTCACGACGAACTCGGGCCCACAAAAGCAACACGATTGAATACAATCAACGAATAATTTGAAACCTTCTGCACATGACGGAAGAATAAGGAGAATCGAAGAGCTGGTATTTGAACTTCTCGTTCTGTCGAAAACAACTTGCAATTTTCTTTGAGGAAACGGATGAAATCCCGCCCCCTGCATGGAAGCGTCCGCCTTCCTGTCGTCTCACACCTCTCGCTTTCTGAAGCATACTTAACGACAAAAACTGGAGGAAAGTTAAACCGCGATAGCGTACGACGACATACCGGTACAGTTCCGGTGCTTCTCTGTCCAACTGCAACGAAGAATGTCTTTGAAGCAATCTCCGGGCTACCCTCCTGGTGTTTTAATGTACGGCCTCGCCGAGGGTTATATTACTCGCTCGCTCGCTCTTTAACCCTCCGGGGCCATAATTGCTGCCCGGACCTCTTTACGGCTTGGCGTTCGCGTTCGTGTCTGATTTATCTCCAGCAATGTCCTCGTGCCGCTCTTTACTGCGGAGGTATTCCCCTTCTCCACCGGGACAGCCGCCGCGTTTGGGGGCGCCGTGTTTTGGCCCGTGATCCCTGACCGTCGTGCTTGGACGATGGAAGAAACGCGTTTTTTACGAGAGGCGATTTCCCAGCTTGCCGACAATCTCGGGCACGAGGTGAAAGCGCGGTAAACAAGGGCGCGCGTCATGGCCGCGCGTCCTTGAGTTTCCCGCTCCCGACGCCGCTCTGAAGTGCGATTAGGGAAGACGAACCGAGGACTGTAAGGACGTCGTCGGGAGGCCTGCCAGATGCAAGCGCGGCGGCCATAAGTCTCTCTCGTGCCAGGATTCTCGGCTGATGGCTCGGGTGAATTGAGTTCGTTCCGTTGCCCCTGTCCTTTCCCACGACCACCGTGCGTGTCCCTACCTTCTTTGCTTATGCCTCGATTCTCCACCTCGGCTCATATCCTCCTTCCTTTCTCGTATTCATTTATTTCTCTCAGAAGTTGCGTCGATGTCCTGGTCTTTCTTCCTCCGAAGTTAGCTGCGCTTCAGCTTGGCACGTCGGCGTGGCAGGTCGCTGTCATCCTGTTAGTCGCGGAAAAAAGTGAGCGGCCGAGAGGAGGGACTTTTGCTTCCGGCTATTTTCGCAAGCGAAATGAGTGCCGTGGCGCGTTCCGGTCCTTTGCCTGCTGACCTCGCCGCGCGTTTCCTTGTCGCTCCCTCTATCTCTTTTCCCCTCGCTTTCCTCTAGCCGTCCAGCAACATCTCGGATCAAGGCGCGCTGCTGTCGCCTTTCAGATATTGGCCACCCAATTTCCTTCTAACGTCCGCCGCCAACCCCCCGCCACCTTTGTTCCTTTCTTGTGCCACGTGTGGGACGATGACAGCGTGGTAATCGACTGCTGCCAAAGCGAGGAAGAAAACTAAACGCCACGCTCATGCGATGATTTTTTTGGTCCAACACATCGCGGTGGTGGAGATTGTTGCCAGGGCGGCAATGCGCGCCGTCCAGTGTCATTCCAGCTCCTGCTGCTTGAAACAAAGTTTCATTTGATAGATTGATGTGTAGGATTCCGTCTATGCGTGAGCCAGAAATGTTGCTGTAAGATGGCGGCTATTTAATGAACATAGACAACTGATCGCTGCTAGAAACAGTGTGAAAGCCGGAATTTGCAATTGCCATTCGTGTTTCACCAATCAGCGCTGCGCACAGTCCAACGTCTAGTTTGCTTCTTTTTATTTACCGGCACCCCTTGCGAATGCCTGCATATTCGCTCTCGTAATAAACGCTCCACTCTGCACAATTAATACATGACATTCTGACACTTCATAAACACGTGGACATCTTATACCTCCGAGACCACAAGACGCCATGGACGCATGCACCGAGCCCAAACGTTGCTGTTGCAATTGTTTTGTGCGAAAATTTGTTGCGGAGCATGGCTAAAATAGATGTTAGTTTAATTCAAAGTGCTTGAGCTTGTTACATTGTGAGCGTCAAGGACGCACTCGGTCGTTATCACATGCAAACGTAATCATCACCGTTGCCTTTCAGCTTCGTCTTCTCGTTCGATCGCGCGCTTTTTCAAAGTTAAGCATTAGGGCCGCGTTCGCCTCTTAATACTTCCGCAGTGCGGGCTTCTTCCTCGTCTTTTTCTTTGTAGCAGTTAATTTATGAACTGCTGGATGCGAGTTCATGAAGCGACAGATGCGGTCATGGTATTTTGACTTGCTTGACATGCATAGCCGCTTAATAGGTCGAGGTGTTACCAAAACTAGAAGTTTTCTACATTCCGCTTTGAGAACAGGACGCTTTGACTTTTCGTCATTTCCGGCACTGATGAGAGAAAGAAAGATTGGGGAATGCAGTGGGGAATGGAGGGGAAGGAGGAAAAAAGAAGGTAGGGCGGTCAACTAGACGCGCCGCATCCGGTTAGGTATCCTACGCGATAGGAAGGGGGTTAAGCGATTCAGAGAAAGAAAGGAGAGGGAGAGAGAAAGGTATTATTAAAGCTAACACGTACGGTCGCCCACCCCTTCACGACCACAGTCATTGGCTGACGCCAGTCGATATCATGAACCGTAGGAATGCCTGCGTCGCTTTGTAAAGCTGAGACGCGTGGTGTCCTAGTCCAGGTATATTAGTTCCAGGAAATGGTCTCTTATCTAATCGGTTTAACTCACTTCAAAGAACGCCGCGTTCCATGTCGTAAAGATCACAAAGACAGAACACCTGTTCGATCGTCTCTTCACAGTTGCGTAAGTCACAGGTAGGTGTTGCCGACATTCTAATAAAGAATGAGTAGGCCTTCGCAAAAGCCGCTTAACCTCAGACGGCACAGTAAAGTTCCATAATGCTTGGAGAAGTGCGATGGATTCTGCAGCCTCAATGTAATATAGAGCCTGTGGAGGCGACAGTTCGAGACAATCGGGGTGTTCCACAAAGTTCGCGTCCTCGTGTGAGCAACTAAACGAAGACTTTATAAATGAAACTTTAAAAGGCTGCGCGCTGAAACTCGCGTTGGAAGTTAGTTTCCGCTTCCTGCATGCACTGAAGTTTGTCGTCTGCCGCGCGGTGTGCGGAAAAAAAAAAGAATTCGCTAAAAAAAAAAAGAACGAACTGTAAGTGAAAATTTGTAAGCAGGAAGGTCTTTGCCCCAACCCGCACAACTCATCGCGAACTTTTCACTGTTAAAGGTTTCCCGCGTATTCAAGAGGGTAACTTTGTATACCGGAAACGAAAGGGGAAATGAGAGGAGCATACGCTCTCAGACTCTCCAAAGACTCACGGCTCTTTCTCATTTCCTCGTTCCGGTAAACATCTTCCACACGGATACATTGCGTGAAGCCCTTTCACACGAGTTAGGAACGGCCTGAAAATAAGTTTTACTGAGATAATTTTAAAACAGCAATTAAACAAAAGACGGCTCAATGTTTGTAACGAATTTTCGCGGAGTTCCTCGTCGTTAAACTATAGTTGCACAAGAGCGAGCACTTCAAACGTTAATCTGAAGTGCGCGTCGCGAATGCGAGCGTTGAAAACGAGCCATTGTATTGTTTGAGTTCTGCGGGAGCGCGGGTGAAATGGATCTTTTTTTTTGTCTGCTTGTGAATACTCTGAAAAAAGGAACGATTAACAAATCTGTGAAACACATTGCCATCTTTCTTTCATTTTTTTTTTTGCTTTTTAGCGTTGTAGGGTTAGTCGCGTTTGGTACAGCTCAGGAAGAAGGGTAACTGGACATCTCGTATTAGAGCGCTGAAGTTGTTAATCCGCAACAATATCTGCTCCTGAAGGGTGGTGATAGTGCGTTCTTGGATAGCACCGCAGCTTTCTGATCCGAAAAGAAATAACACTTCTACGGCTATATAAGCGAAGGCCTAGGGTATCGTTGGAGATATCGATTTTTTTGTCTCCTCTATAATTGGTTGCTGTAACCGCCATTTCGTCCTCATATATACAGAACCCGCGGTGAACAACTCCAATGCGGATCATGCAAATTTGTCAGTTCATTGCTTTTGTAAAGAACCTACACCGTCTGATGAGCCGATAGCAACGTTCAAACCGTAGAGTTTCCTACTAAAATTACTGCTGGAGTGCTAGAGGGTTAGTATATGGATGGTTAGTATAATGATGGTTACCATATGAATTTGTACACGGATATTCGTGTTTTGTAGCTTCAGACGTCCTTGTAGCTGTGCTTACTACTATTTATCTGAATTTATCGGCCAAAACTACGAAGCAGTACTATATTTCAGAACAGAGAAGGCAATAAGACTATCCACGCATGTAAAAGAATTGTGAATTGTTGCATTTATAGTACAACATTTTGTTGAAGATGAACAGTTTGCACAATCCCAAAGCTGTTCCGAGTCAGAACGACGACGTTTAGTCCTATCCATGTACTAACCATCGTTACTGCGCCTGTTCAACCACCATACTTGTAGTGACCGTTGACAGTAGTGCCAGGATTCCCTCTAGTAATTTTTGTTGGAAACCGTATGGCTTAGAGAGAGAGCCTGGCCAAGGCAAATAAAAGAAAAATCAGTAAAGCTGATGCCTGTGCAGTCTTTTTCAATGCAGTAACAGTACCAGTGCCAGAAAGCACGCTTTGTGACTGCAAAACGCAAATGTGTAACAGAGCTATTGAATTATTGCGTTTTACATTAGGAAAATAGGCTTCATAGCTCTATGAAATAGAATAAAGTTAAACCGATCGGTCTATTGTGGGTGTAAACCAATAGGCGCCGGACCAGGTCTAGGAAAAACATATGTGACGAAGAATACACGTCTAGGTTTCTGCAAAGTGCTAAGTGATGTTTACTGGTTACATTAGCTCAGGTCCGCATTTCTTGTTATTATTGTGGTAAAAGCTCATCTAATCAGGGCAGTGCGATTAAAATGGGCTCTATTTGCGATCGCTTTTTTGTTTTTTTATTCGCTAATCATTACTTGGAATTGCGGATAGCATTTAGCCATTTCTGCCGTATCCTTTTGCTCTGCTCTTCCTAATGTTATTTCAGGCCAAGTTCACTGGACCTTGTGGTTGTGGTGACCCTCGAAAATCGTTGCAATCATTGTTTATAGCGGTTATCGAAATGAAACATTCAGCCTGTAATTATACAACTTTGAAGTATATGAAGTATGCCTACCCTTCGGACTACTCTACTTTCATGGCCGTCGGTTGTGCTTAGTAAATGCCCACTATGGCTTGCTACCCTTCTCCAGAAGCAAGTGCATGAACATAAACAGCCTTATTGAACTTGTTAATAGAAAAAAAATAATAAGAAGCATGTTACACTCCTGCAACATGTGAAGGGGAGAGCCTGCCGCACACGTGGTAGTGCAAGAAGTTATGCGATCGGACGGGTCAGGCTTCTCACAAGACATAACGAGCCCCAGTGTTAAGTAAACATATGGAGTTGTAGGTCAACCTCCTCGACGACACATGCGAGCACTTAATGCACTACTTAAAGGCTCCTTCGTTCTTATTTACACAGCAGCACAGAGGCACGTGGACGAAGAAAGGAACAGACGGGATTCAATGAGTGAATATGAATGAAAAAAACGTAAGAAAGAAAGAAAGAAAGAAAGAAAGAAAGAACAGACTGGTGGGCTAGTTGGCATGGCCAAATTTACATTTACAGTGTAGCGCATATATATATATATATATATATATATAGCACCCGTGCGTTTCTTTCATTGTCCATGTGCTTCTGCGCTACACTGTAAATGTAAATTTGGCCATGCCAACTAGCCCACCAGTCTGTTATTTCTTTCTTTCTTCCTTTCTTTTTTTCTCTCTTTCTTTCTTTCTTACATTTTTTTCATTCATATTCAGCCATTGAGTCTTTTCTTGCTTACGGGGGTATGAGCCATTCCTATCGCCAGTGGAGCCCTGTCAGAGGGAACCACCCAGGTATTTTTTTTTTTTGTCTCACTGGGCTGGACGCCTCTTTTTTCGGAAAACAAGCCACTTATGGCTTTCAACTTAATAAATATATAACATTTATTATTAAGCCCCCCCCTCCATCCCAACCGCTCTTGCCTAAAAAATCTTCTTATGCAAGCTTTGTGTGTTCTAAACTTTCTTTTGTCGACATTTGATATACGTAGTAACACGAAACAGACATCACAACCTACTGAGATTTATCACATCTAGTTGAAAAAGGAAAGTCAGTTTCGCCCGAAAGGCGAAGCATTGGTTGCGAACGCAAGTATTTCGACAGCTATACGATTTAAGCATAGCGGCTTCAACGGCCGTATAGACTTATGAACCTTCACTTACTAACTAAATTGACAAGCATGGTGTCACGCGCGCACAGGCAGGCATGAGCATATCACTCGGTGACAGCGGACACTCGCTTTCAGAACGCTGGCGTGATGAAGAGGGGGCAGCAGCGGTGAGCGAATTTGCATTCGCACTGCCTCCCGCCTCAACGTAAACCAGGCTCACGAGTACACATAGCACACGAAGCCATCAGTTATCTCTGGTCGACTAGCCTTCGAACCCAGCGCAGATCACCTCCAAGATAAAACGCGCGCGGCCGCGCTCAGCCGCGCCTTGCGAAGCCGAGGTCGGAGTAGTAGCGGAGGCGCGCGCCACCGTGCCACCTTATCTCGCCACCTACTAGCGCGCTGACATCTGCCCGCCACCCCTCTTGCGAACAGTGGGCGTGCCAACTCCCCGCCTTCCTCCATTGGGGGCGCGTGAAGACGCGGTCGCACCAAGTCACCACGCTTCTTGACTTAACTTTAGATTCTTTCCCTCGCAACTACAGCGTACGGTGAGCGGCAGCGATCTTACGCAGTTGGAGATCATACGAAACCTCACGGCGACGCCGACGACGATGGCGGAAATTAGCCTTAAGTTTCATATAATTGCTATCGCAATAATAATAAAAAAAACCTATCAAGTCAGGAATTGGTACCACAATTGAGCGCATGCTGCAATAAGTAGCCGTACAGATTATACGACTGCGGTACAGCAAGTGCAAAAAAGCTCCTGGTATAAAATGGATTTTGTGGGTTCAAGAACAGCAAGTAAGGACAATGGTGGCGATGATAATTAGATAGATAAGTATATAGATATATAAACAGGGAGGTAGACATATGTAAGGACAGAGAGGCTGCTTAGTAAATATTCCTGCCGCTAGAATTGTTAGGAGTTCCTTTACAAAGACGTAACGGCAAATAGTATAGCGAAAAAGAGAACCCGCTATTGGTACGTTGCCTCTATACGAGAATGAAAAGAAAAGAATAAAATTAACGTGGCTATGAATGCAGCAGGAAAAAGTAACAAGAGAAAATACCGCAAGGGGCCAAAGACTCGGACAAAATAGAAGGCAGTCAACCGAATCTCGAAACTGAGCTCTGCAATGATTTCTTTAAAACAGCCATGTAGTATTGGGCCGCAGGGTCAACGTTTTGCAGATATCGATTTAAATCTTCGCTAATAACATCGACCAGTGCAGGCACCGAAGCTCTGGACAGTATTATTTCGGACGGGATCAAATGGCTTTAAAACACCATCCACAACGCACTGCAACATGTGTGAACTAAGAATATAGCAGACAGGAATTTGCTTCTCGTTTATTTTTCTTTCTTCTTCCTCAGCTTGACACGTTATACAAGGATTTGCCAGTAATAAGCTCTGGTTGAAGATCAAGAATAGCGACACAAAATTGTTCTTACTCCTTGCACTTCAGTTATATATACTCTTTTCCCTCTTTCAAATGGTGACAATTAGGTCGAACTTTTGCACGATATTATTTTATTATATTATCTGTCTTTCTGCGCACTACTTGCTTTCTGGCCGGTGGAGACCATTTGTTTTAATTGGGTGATCGTTTTTCTCCATATCGCTCGCGTAAAGGCGTAAAAAAACGAGCACCTCGGACCCATCAGAGAGTTAAAAAGAAAAACGAAGCCTGGTAACTTCGCGCCGTTAGCTGTGTACTTTCAATCCGCTTGTTATATGTTCGCATTCGCGAATCCCTCTTCCTCTAGGTCCGCACCAGAAACAACGTAGCCCCGATTCCCGATTCCGAAGCAAGAACAGAAACAGGATGGATAGTACAGCTGCATAAATTGAACCCGAGAGCGTTGCGAGCTGCTTCGAAAGAATTAATGCGCGAGTGCTAGCTTTGGCAGCAAAAAAGAAAAAAAAAGAGACAAAAAACAAAACCAGGAAACGAAGCGCATGAGTGTTTCCTCCTCCTGACTGTGGAGTCTCGCATCTACGGAGCTCTCGGCGGCGGGGAGCTGCAGAGGGTGAGAACGAAATTTTACGTCCCGCTCCAGATATTTTGGAACATCTGTGCGAGAATGTTCACTAAAGTGTGCCCTGTAACCGCAAGTCTTGAAAAGAAATATCACGCAGGGTAAGTGGTTCGCGCTCGCGTTTGTGTGATTTAGTGTTCATCTATGTCTCAAGATGTGTGCTGCCTTTTAAATAATAATGAAACGCATCTTTGAACGGCGGGTATGGGGACCTGGTGCTGAGGATGATGTTGTGGTTTCGATCGTGGACCGCAATGGCCGCATGCAAAAAAATAACAAAAATATTAATAAGCTCATTCATCGGGCTTTGAGCGCTAATTAAAAAAATAATCAGCTCTAAATTAATTCAGAGACCTCCACTACGGCGTCCCTGAAAGCCACCTGCGCAGTTTTGAGAAGCTAAATCCCGCGATTGAAGCTTCACTCCAACGTAAGCTTGATCATCAGCGTGAGAGTGTCGGAAGCGACGCACAAACGCAAGGTGTCTAGTAATCCACTAGCGGCGGTGACCTTGTTGCCAAGGCGATGTGTTGCTAAGCCCAAAGCCGAGGGTTTGAGTACACGTCGCTGACACCGCGTCATTACGGGAGCGGAGCGCCGAAACGCGCGTATGTCGAGCTCTTGGATGCGCGTTGAATATCTCTAGGTGGTAAAGATCAATCAGGAGGGATCCGCTACGGCGTCCTTGATAGGGCTTATTTTGACTTAATATGATATCATGTTATATTGCCATAGTATAATCATAGTATCTCAAGCCATGGTTTAGGTATGCTGAACCCTCTAAGTAAATCCATCTTGTAATTTCTTTAATGTGCAGACAGTTTGCGATGTGCTGCACGCCTGGGCCTTGCCACATTCGCTCACCTGTCTTTCGTTTGTATACCTAAAACATATCTGCCCAGAATGTTGCATTCGTAAATTTGCGACGTCAAGTTATTTCCCGAAATGGTTGTCGATCACTTCTTCTACAGCGTCTACTCCCCACTGTCGCCAACGTCGATAAAAACACTGCACAGTAAAAGCGCCGCTATAGGCAATATGTCCCTTTGCAAGCAAAAGGCAGGAAAATATCCTCAAGAAGAAAATAAGAAAAGGAACATCGCTCAGCCAATAAGAAGGTCTTCTCAGAGCCTTAGCTCATGGGTCGAAGTAGGAGGCGGGCGGCGAGCAGAGAGCTTCGCGCCTAGGAATGGCATACCATTAACCATTTGAATAATTCTCGCGTTATCCGGGCCGGGCCGTCAGAGTGTAGTTTTCTTGAGAAGCGCGATCTCAGAGCGCCGGAGTGAGCGCTCGGCCGCGCCCTTCCTTGTCGCTCGCTGTTAAAAGGTCGTTGAACGTTTAACCGCCTCGTTTTCTCGTTGCCAGCATACTCAAGGCACCAACAAAGAAAAAAAGCTTAGGACAAGAAAGGAAAACAAAAGAAAGAAAGGCGTCAGGGATAGAAGGAGAACGGCGCACGTAACGAATGATCCTGATCCCAAAGGATGATCCGAGGAGGCTGAGGACAAGTGCGCGTTGGCACGCAACGAGGAGAACATCGCCTCGCATGAGAACGAGCCCTGATCACGGCATTGCTCGCGCTCGTATGTATAAGGATGGTGGCTCGACCGAGCGACGGAGGAGGCGAAAGTGGGGATGAACGAAATGTGTTTTTCGCAACGCTGTCGATCGCCGCCCATCTTTCTTCAATGCTGTGGTCAGCGGAAGCACGAAAGAAGGATCGCAACATCGGCGTAATGGAAGTAAGCGTAAATCGGAACCGCAATGCTGGAACCACTTGCGAGGAAAAAAAAAATAATGTTCTATGGGTGAGAACAGCACCAGGCAGGCACCACGTGCAGCTTCAATGAATTCTCGTTGCGTGCCGAGAATGCATTAGCATCCGCGCTTGTTATTCCATCTGAGGCGGGTCACGCAAAACACTCTCCTTCTCTATTTTTTTTCCAGGTACTCGGGAAGCGAGAATGATGTTTATTGAATTAGATTAGAATGGAAGGAGAACTTATGGGCCCGGAGATGCGCTGGTAAACTTGAGACCTCGATTTTTCACTCGAATCATTACCGAATTTTTGATGAACGGGGTCATGCGGGTTTCTAGAAATGTCTGAGCTCATTTATTCTGTTTGAATTCAAGTTATCGTTATTGATATATGTATTTCATTATTCTTTTCCGACAGCCACAAAGCAGTCACGCTGTGTGCCGGAAAGCTTTGAATCTGTTATCAGGAGGATAGCCGATGATTCGTTTTGATTGTCACTTTATTTTTTTTCAAGTAATAGTAGTTTTCCAAGTTGAGCTTCAGATTTCAAGATGTGCTGCTTTTAATGTACTATCGTGCTCAATGTGAAATGCAACGCCGTACCAGTGGTCCCAGGAATTTCCAGACGGCACGGCGGCGCAACATAGGTAACATAGGTGAATTAATTAGTAATAAGTAATTAGAACGGTGCTTCCTTCACCATTATTTCGTGCGGCGACGCCGCTGTTCCGTCTCAGAGCCCCTTGGGCGAAAAGAACCGTGTTGAAAGTTGTATTGAACGCGATACTGCTTAACTTGCGCGACGGTATGGATCTGTAAGAGTGACGAAGCTCGCTTAGGGGGGTTCGAACCTAAGAACCTTTCCTCAGCAAGTAGGGCCGTGGGATTATTCGCTTCACGCTCATACTACAGGCCAATTGGTCCCGTGCGAAGTATTTACACGCGCACATCGAGGTATTTATGTGCACTAGATTTAACCCTCGGAGTGTCAGCCAGTGCCACTCAGGGTTGCGGTGAACGGATTTGGAAAATCATTTTTTTTTCTCAATAGTGTCACGTAATGTGAACGTAGGAGCAGGTGCGAGGCTAAAAAAAGACTCGTGTGCTACGAATGGCATCAAGGCTGCCAGATTCGAGATCTTCGCTCGGAGGTTGTGGTTTGGTCTCCGACCGGCAACCACTTATCTTTTCGTCCCCGTTCATTTTCCCTTTTTCTCATTATTATCTACATTTCACTGATATATGGCGCGTCTTACCGACAAGCGAGGAACCCGCAGGCGCACCGGTGTGCCATTGCTGTGGGGGCGAGGCGGGCGACAGACACTTGAAGAGCGAAGCAAAGCAAGCTTACCTGCAGAAGAACAGAAAGAGACAACGAAGGTATCAGCATTGGCGCGTAGCTTTCCTAATGCTGCTGCGAAGAAACACAGTCACTTGTGTGTTTCAGGACCACCAATTGCAGTCATTGGGCAATCGAGTAAAATGCTCAACGTTCAATTTTCCTCGTTACGACAGTAATGAAAAGAGCAACGGCGTCGAATGCGTCTTTTTTATTTGATTCAAATCTGGTGGGCACCAGGCAACGAGAAAATAAAACACACGCAGCCTTCAGTTTCTTCGTTCTTGTCATAGTAGCATGCCGAGCTCAAGACAAAATACGCCATCGTACGAGCGGGGCACACTTGAGGCCCATGGTGTTGCACGGCCTCTCGTCGCAAAATGTAGTGCCGTTATGAAGACCGAAACCATTCAAAAATGATTAAATTTCGCATAAGCGCTTTTCTTAGACAAAATAATGCAGTTAACGCAATTGATTTACCTTTTAAAGAGAAATAAGGATAAATTCTGTTTACTTTGTATTGAAAACAGGCACATCCTGAATTGTCTATCACAAAAGAGAGACTTAGATGTCCCGAAAAAGAAAAATGAACATATTCGCCTACGAATTTTAGTGAAGGAAAATCTGGAAGTGGCCATCCAGTGAGCAGCCCTGGTCGATGCCAGTGGAGTCTGATGAGATCGAAGCGACGCTGAATCGGCACACCACCGTTTCGCGCACCACACTGCTATTGCCCTCGCCTGCTTGCTTGGCTCATCGACACCACTCCTATCGCGTTTGTCCTCTCATGCCCCTTTCTTTGTTCTCTGTGTCCTACATTTCCGTTTACTTGGCGATTTTCTCCTACATGGCTCGTTCGGCTCTGATGACACGTGTTCGTGATTTTATTTTGTTTCTCTGTTTCTTGCGGTCTGCCTGCCGTTGCGCGTTGCCGGACTCCGTTATGGCAGACGGGAGAGCGTGCCGCTTGACCCTTGTCCTTCGCCCCCATGGCGTGGGGGCGAAGGACTCCCTCAAGCCATCCTTGAATGGCTTTTCCCTTCGCCTCCCATCACATGTATATGTGATAAATCAATAAAGAATCAATCAATCAATCAATCGTCCCTGCACACATGGCAGCGCGGAATGTTGCCATCGATAGCAGGTACACCACCGATTCAGTGCAGTGCGACGATAGATACGCGGATCGATAATAATAATAATATATGGGGTTTTACGTGCCAAAACCACTTTCTGATTATGAGGCACGCCGTAGTGGAGGACTCCGGAAATTTTGACCACCTGGGGTTCTTTAACGTGCACCTAAATCTAAGCACACGGGTGTTTTCGCATTTCGCCCCCATCGAAATGCGGCCGCCGTGGCCGGGATTCGATCCCGCGACCTCGTGCTCAGCAGCCCAACACCATAGCCACTGAGCAACCACGGCGGGTACGCGGATCGAATATGCCATTCAGGGGCCAAGAAAAATAGAAGACTGTCTCGTTCATTGCCGGCCACTTGTCCCTAAGGCGCGAAGTCAACTCAACAGTAGCTTCACGGAAGAATAAAACATAATTGTGTGTTTTTTTTAACGCCTTTAGACTGCATCGTCGGTTACGATAGATGTCGTAGCAGGGGACTGCCGAATAATTTTGTCCACCTGGGGTTCTTCAACGTGCACCCAATGCATGTTGAACGGGCGTTCTTCCGTTTCACCTCCGTTGAAATCCAGTCGCCGCAGCTGGGAGTTGCACTCGTGACCTCATGCTTGGCAGCAGCGCGCAAGGAAGCATAACTGGCGCATACCCGGGGTGAGCTGTGCCTTTCTTTCCGAGATGCCAGGCCGGGTTTCGTAGCAGATTGTGTAAAACAAACCGTGGCGTTCGCTCGAGGTGAACGGAGCTAGTTAAAGGTGTACAGTGCGCGCTTCCTCCCCGTCCGTCCACTGCGAACTGACCCTTAGTCATTTACCACTCCTTCGTGCTTCATTGTTGTTGCTTTCCTTAAATTCTCATGAACCCGCGGCGGTAGCTTAGCGGCTATGACGTTGGGCTGCTGGCCTGGAGGAGCGGGTACAATCCCGACCACGGCGGCCGCATGTCAGTAGGGGGAAAATACAATAACACTCGTGTACCTGGATTTAGGCGCACGTTAAAGAACCTCAGATGATCAATACTATTACGGAGTCGCCCACTGCGGCGTGCTATATAATGAGATTGTGGTTTCGGCACGTAAAATAGCAAAACCTAAATAATCTAATTTTAATTCCGTTGTCAAACAAAGCGTAGAATACTTTGTTGCTCTTCTCTGACACTTTTGTCAAAATCATTACTCTTATCATATAGGGCGCCTGGAACCCGCACATTGTATTATCGCTATCAGCGGCAGCAAGGCAATAAGCAATAGCCAAGTGATAGCAGAGCAACTGTACTTCTCGATATCAGATTACACATCAGGTTGAAAATTTCGGTATCCGATTGGCTAGGTGCAAATTAAATAGGTTGTCAGTAGTTTTACCTACTCTTTTTTACTTGTTCGTGCACGAGAGAATCTGCTATCGATATGGTATCGCAGATTCTTCGGAATATCAGACATTCTGTTTCTCTCCTCAGTTTTCAGAAGTCTGAAAGCATAGCTAAGATGCTCAGTCGGTACGGCAAGCTCTTATGTCCCTAAAGCGCATTTTCTGCACATATACGCACGAAAATGTCTTCGTGCGAAGAGAAGCTCAACGAGCAAGAAGCGAAAAAAAAAGGAAGAAAGAAGTTTTTTTTTTTTATTAAACTTGAATTGCAATATCACTGAATGCTGAACGAGTTGGCAATCAGTGCTTAAGACACACTAGTGGGCTTTATTTGGTTAGTCATGATGGAATATGGCCGTGCACTTCGAAACAACGATGTAACGCAGAACAAACACGAGTGCTGTTGAAAAAAAAAGAAACAGTGCTCATGTTTGTTCATTCTGCGTTACGTCGTTGTTTGAAAGTGCGCTGCCATATTCCAGCATGGTAATTATTCATTGTTAAACTGCAGAGCGCACAAAGGGCTAGCGAGACAGGTAGAGCTAAAAACAGGCGCTGACTCGCAACTCAGAAATGATGGAGCATATGTACCCCTAACAAACATGAGTTTGCACGAAATAACGATTTAAGAAATACGTTAAAAACAGCAACAAATCGCAAAATTTCGCATGACATGTTTTAAAAAGAAACTATATTTCTTGTCAGCGAGTGTGACAGATGACTTACTAACGCACATGCCATCGCACTGTCTGACACGGAAAGCCTAGGTTATTTAGCGCATTAGTTCATGTCTACGGTGAAAACATAACCGAGGGGTCGCACAGAATAAGTTCACAATGACAGTGTTTACCGCTGCTGCGCTAACTGTGAATAAATATCTTTACCGAGTGTCTGTAGGTCCTCTATCATTCACACACCGTTTTTAACACACCGGCCAGTCTGGCCTACGGAAACAGTGCCGCAAGTTGACGGCAACATATGCACCGGGCCTGTTTTGCATCTAACGAACATTGCATTTTCTTTCATAGCGGAAACATGCTTTTTCTTTAAAATTCTTTTCTCTCTTGCCATTCGTTTTTGACACAGCTGAGTAGAGTCGTTGCAGTTTGTAAGAAACGCTGACAACGTCAACACTAAATCGGCTGGCAACGTTCTTTGGTCCACGCGAAAAGCAATGGGCGTAAGGCATGACGGTGACACGGTTTCACCCTTTACCTTATCTTCTCCTTCGTGATCCTCGTGGTTCCACACCATTAGCTATCTTGATTACTTTGCCAGCCGCTCTACAATACATATAATGTGCTCCGAGAATCCAACTGATTTTAGTCTATAGTTATTGGATATGAAAAGCTTTCGCTCACACTTCGCATTGTGTGATGTAAAATCCGTGAGTCAGACGAGAATATGAGGAACCGAAAAGCTGGACTTTTTGCTTCCTCACAATCGTACAAAGAAGCAGTCGATGTAGCCATTTATGGACCGCAGAAAATATGGTCATTTAAGCGCAATATCGTTAAGGGCCCGGGTCGAAGAAAATGCGGCGTCAGACCACGCTACGGCAAAAAGAACTTCGAACCAAATTTGGAACCATGCATACCCAGCGACTCTTCTACCACCAAAGTTGCTCATACCTTGTCTTTCATTCTTTACAAACCTATTCCTTGGAATTTTGAGAACGGCAGCCCACAATCAAATGTAATATAAAAAAAAACACCGACAGCGCATGTATTTTGGGTTAGCTCTTCTCAGACTGCAATATTAAAAGTGGGAAGCAATAACAGCAGATCGACCCACGCAAGAGGCCGCGTTTCTACCAGAAAGCTTGCCTTCGTGCATAGCATTCGTCGTCCGCGTTTCCCGCTAAACGTTACGGTTAGGTAAGCTGCAGTTGCCAGGAAGCATGAAGGGACAGTCTTCGAATGCTATCGTGTTCCACTCCTAAAGGCGAAGCTTAAGCGTCCTCCAAACTATCATTATTATTATTATTATTATTATTATTATTATTATTATTATTATTATTATTATTATTATTATTATTATTATTATTTTAACAAATGAGAAAGCATCGAGCTCCTTTTTTGAGTAACTTTATTCTTCCATATGCTAGTTCCTGCCCCTCGCGTCTGCCTGAAAGGGTGCCAACTGCGGTCCCAAAGCTTTGCGAGGGCAGAATATTCAGTGTCACCGACGCCGTTATGAGGATAACACAATGCGAAGGAAACAGGTGAAGCGTGACAACAAAGTAGCATAGTCTCGAGGACGAAGGGTGGGCTGACGTCTCTTACGAATAGGAATAACGGGCTTCTAGAATTTGGCGGTTTAGTTCTATTATGTTCGACGTCACTCTTACAAGTCTTTCATTGTACCAGCAAGGTCGCAACGAGGAAGCTAACAACAACCAACTCAACGCAGCGCACATCGCACCCGAACGCACGAGAGTGGGAAAATTTGCTGTCTCGCGTCGACTTCTAGGGCCAGCTCGACTGGAACAGGAGAGCGCGCTGGGCGACCCAACCACACGTACGCGTTCCAACGCGGCCGCACGCGCCGCACCGCGTCTGGGCGCGTGCGGCGTCAGGCGCGGGGGCTGCGTCACGTGTCGATGCGCGGCGGCGTAACGCTCGTGAGGTCCTGGGCCGAGCGCTCCACCCACGACCGAGGCCTCGCGGTGGGGAGCGGAGTGGTGTGAATTTTTACGCACTAAAGTTTCTCTCTCTCTTTCTCTTGTCTAGAGACATTCCTTCTATTTTGATATGCATGGTTTTCCGTGTGACATGTTTTAGGTAAATAAATAAATGCGCGCGGGCGTTACTTAAAAGAAACTGCGGAATTACTCCTTGGAAGTATCTGTTTTGAATAACCCGCTAGCAGTCGGCAGGTCAGTCTTTCATCGTGCCAGCACCTCTAAGCACTTCCAGTCGTGTGGCTCATTTGCCCCTTGGACACATTGACAGCAGGTGACAAGGAACCACCGTAGGCTCAGACGCAGAGCCCTTAGGGCACTTCACAGGGTCCTTGCGTGATGATATTGTGGGAAGTCTTCCCCGCTATAATTGGCTTTGGGGCGTTTAGTTTATTTTAGTGTTTAAAACACAAAACTAGAGTTCTGGTAACCCTTGAGCATCGAGCATGTGTTTTTGCGTTACAGCCTCGAATGATTCCAGTATACCTTAGGAATGAAAAAAAAAAAAACCAATCAGTTCTGTCTTATAAAACAAAGCGCGAAACTACATGAGAAAAGTGCACCTATCACATCCTACTACGTCCTAATCTGGCGCCTTGTATAAAATACGAGACGTTCTTGGTTTATGAGTGCTCAGGAGACAATCCAAGGACGCAGAAGAGCTCACTGACTGACTCAAGGACGCAAGTTAGATGTATTTGTAACTTTCATTTGTATTTTATCTTTAAAAAAATGAGCACGTACGGGTATGCGCCATAAACTTCGATAACCTTTCCTAACCGCAAAAATATAGATACAGATATAGATATACATTGCTTCGGTAAATTATTTGTTTTTTTTTTAAGGTGGCGCACAATATTTGCGTTTTCCAATTTCCTGATCTTTCGTACTCAGTGTAAAGCCTACGATAGTTTCAATCTCTTAAGCTCACACGAAAGAAGGCAGGACCGCAGTGATATCACAACGCGAGACGCCCATCTGCGCTAGTCAGCGCCGCGTCGTGCAGCGCTGATTACAAAGGCTCGTCAGACAAAAGGGTGCGCCAACGACGCGTTAATTACTGAACGGAGGCGGGCGAAGCGAAGGTTATAAAAGTAAATACACAGGGGAAAAAGAAGACCATAGCGAACGCGCGGTACGGGTACCAAGCGGTGCTAATTACGCGTCACGGGCGTTTTGGACCGTTAATAAAGCCGCGCCGGTCCGCGATCGAAATCCTTGAAGCGCTGACTGCGGAAAGTCAAGTCGGCGGCGACTTTGACGTCGAAGCTCGGGCAGCCGCCGCCGTCGACGTCGCCTTCCTATTTGAGCTCGGCGTTCGCGCCGGCGATTAGAAATTTGCTTCGCTGGCCGCGGCGACACCTTTGCGTGACGCGTCGCAGGGCGCTAATGTAGGTGCGCCGATGTTGCGAAACGCTGCGCCAAGGCTCCTAGGGAAGAGCCGGGATGAAGCGATTGCCCGACGCAGCTGGCGCCTAACAGCGCTCCCCGGCCACACACGCCGAAGGAAGCACGACGTGAAGCCTGATTTGCCGTCAGGAACAAATGGCTTCCCCAATCCTTGATAAAGTCTTCCTTGGCTGTTCAAACTTTTTTGTTCTGCTGTTACGGGTTGCTACGCGTCAGCATTTGAAAAGAAGATGGGCAACGACGCAGTGACATTATGTACTTCAGCTTTGCGCAGAGGCAGTGTCGCATACATTGAACTTCTTACCGAGGAGCGACTATTGCAAGTTGAAGAAAACTTTGTGTCCTCGGAACAGGAAAAGTAAAGAAGCGCGACTTGAGACAAAAAAGCTTTATCACAGTGGCGTAACCGTGATGAAATGTTGGCTGCAAGAAGCACGGAAGCTATGAAAGAATGCATCAATCGCCGTCTTTTACTTGGTGTACTGGTAAGTGCGCGGAGAAGTCAGGTGACAGAAGAATGCACCCTGTGACGCGTGTAGTACAGTTTGTGGCCTTAAAACCGTACGCGTGTTATGTGCCGAGACCCCACTGATCAGGTCACAGACGATGCTTTCAAACATCCGGAATCTGAATAAACCAGTGGTGGCACACAAGTAGCTTGCAAGGCAGAATGTGCTTCGCAAGAATCGTGTCCTTTAGTTTACTCCTTTTGGGGAACTTTGTTGTGGAGGATCGCTTGCGATATTCTACTATAGGTGATGCCCATTTTACTGCGATTGCAATTATATGGGCACTCCAGGCGCATTGTTGCCGTCGCCGTGGCCGTGAGGTTCCGTATAAAGTCGAAGGCCGATAACACCGTCGCCGCGCGTCCTGTGCTGCATGTGCGAGCGAAAACACGCGAGTGTACCGACGATCGCGGCTCAATCAGGCGCGCGTGAAGGCAGAAAGCGCAGAACAAACGCGCCGTCTTCCGCAGCGCGAAAGGCAGTGGGGGGATGGGAAGGAGGGGGGCGGGCGGCGTTGGGCTCCGGCAGCAACTGGTCACTTCGCGACCGGGCACAAGGGGAACTGGCGATAGCGACACAATCTCGCGCACCAAATATGGAGGGAAGCGGGAAGGCAGCGCGGAAGGGAGGGGGGCTTCTTCGACTCTACCAAGTGCGTGCTTTGCACGGCCGCTCGTGGTTGCGCGCCGTATCTTGAAAGGGATCTGCAGACGGCTCATACCTTCGTGCGCGCTGTGTTCTCGCCGCTCTTGCGTTGAAGGGATAGACCGCACGAAAGACACTTCGCTCGCTGCTGCTGCCGCGCTTGCTCACACCAGCGATGAGCGAGTCTTGGTGCTCATTGAGTGTGATGTGTTCATGTTTGCTGGTGTGCGCTGACGCCATGCTTGTTAATTCAGTTAGTAAGCGAATGTTTCCAAGTTTATACGGCCGATAAGACTACTATCCTTACTTCGTATAGCTGTCTACTAATTTGTTATCGCAATCAATGCTCCGTTTTCCGGGCGAAACTGCAACTTTTTTGACCCTTGCGATTTTCTTTAGAACTCTTTTACAGTTCTCTAAAGAAGACATTCATTTGTTCTACTCCGCATGCTATGCGTTCATAAGCGGATACGAAGAAGCGTTGCCGGTGGCTGTTCACACAAATGTTGCGGCACTCGAAGTAAAGTGAGTTATCGTATTATATCTCTTTACTCAAATGAAACGTCACTTTCGCTCAATGAGTGAGACGGCGTCCTCGAGGCCGCAGCAAAGGTGCGACTGAGCGAAAGCGGCTGGCCCTCAGTATATCTTATAAGAGAAGTTAAGGCTCCTGAATCCTGACGTTATAACGTCGGGAGATATTGCGTACCTCACTTTCGATATTCCACGATGCTAAAGAGCTCGTACGTGCATATGCGTTAGAGAAAGAAGAACGAGGCAATCCGGAATGTCACTCCTTGTTCCCAACAAAACCTACTCTGCTGAAGAATTTGGCAGACTCGTTTGGGGAGTCGAAAAAGGGTGCCCGGACGGACGTACTTGAAGCTTAACAAAACGTTGACTGTCAGATCCAATCAACAAAGCGCAACTTCAGGTTGCTCGCTGTTCTCTCGTCACTTTAGCTGCAGTGTCTTCCACTTTTGCATCATTTATTACAACCACAACCTTTGAAACTTGCCAAAGCATTACTTTGTTGTTAGGTGCTTCTAACAGAACAAAAAATGAGGAGGTTGCGGAGGATCGGAAGCAGAACAACAATAAAAAGAAAGAGAACTTGTGCCATTATTTGGGCCAATATAAATGGAAGTATTAACATTCGCGAGCCATGGTGAGATAAATAGTCAATCCTGCCTGCGAAAATTTAGTGCTTTTCATCACTTCGAGAGATTGACATTCTTGATTGTTTTTCGTTCGGCGTACTTTTTCTTGAACGTGCTTAGTTATGAGACCTTCACTCATTGTGCTTCGTCTCTTTATGGAATATATATGTATATGTAATATTGTCAAGAGGCGTTATAGTTCGATTGCTAAAACGCTCAGATAGCAGAGCACCGCAGCGAGAGGACACAGAGCTTCGGCGACACAGGCACAAGCCTTCCAAGCACTCGTCGTCGTCGTCTTTCTCTAAGCAGCGTCCACTGCTCATTCTTCTTCAGTACCATATATATATATATATATATATATATATATATATATATATATATAATTTTTTTTCATTTATGTTGGCAGAGCATCACGGGAATGTTCAGAGAGAGAGAGAGAGAGTACCGGGGAAGGGGCAGCACGGTAATTCTGAGATGGCCAAATCATTCAGAGGGGTGCTTGGGCCCTCAAACATAGCGTGATGGTCTAACCCAACTAGGCCCATCCGTTGTCCTCAAAGTGCCGCACACTTTCGTACGTCTACAGAAGCCCACAAAACGTAAGTGTTACATGCAGATATAAAATAAAACAATATCACGAGAGAATGAAAAGCGACGCTTTGACCTGAAATAAATGAAGAAATATGGCCACGAATATTCGCAAATGAATAAAAAGAAATGTGCTAACCTCGAAAAGCTCCCAAAGAGAGTACTGCCTATAAATAGAGCGTCCTTCGCAAGCTTTTCCCACCACGTAATGAGCTTGTATGATGTGTCTTTTCAAAAACGGCTTCAAAAAGCTTATTTCCTTTTTTTTTTGTGGCTCCGGCCATTCAACTTCATACTCAAAGGTATGCGCGCAGTGTACTTTCATTGCTTTCGCCTTGATAGACGCTCGGTGTTTCCTACGTTGTTTTACTCTCTCTTACTGCGCCGGAGCTCGCAACGCAGTTCTACTTATTCGCTTGGAAACCTGAGTGTTTGTTTTCTTGCTCTCAATTCAGGTACTGCATAAAGCGGCTCATTTTTGAGCAACCTGTGTTCTACGATTATTCGCGGAGAAATGAACTGAGCTGCTGGCAAGAAGAAAAAGAAAGAAACGAAAAATGAAAAAAAAAGAAAAAGAAAGAAAGAAAGAAGTCGACCGCTGGAAATTGTTTTGAGAGAAAACGAGCAGTAGGCGGCCGGGATTTTGGGGCGTTTTAGAGAGACATCTGATACGGGGACATTCTTGCTGCATCGGGTACGTCTATGCATGTCCTTGCCGTAGGTCTTTGTTGTGGAAAAAAGTTTCACGACGATCATAATCGCGTAGGCATTAGAACTAGAAAATGAATATATTGACGAAATTTCCGAGAGAACGGAGAAAGCACCTCAATAAAGAAACAACAGCATCAAAACGAAAGAAGCAAGAGATTACATGAAATTTCTTTATGCGGCGGGGAGCATGAAATGATGTCATCCGCGTAAGCGGTGCGACTTTGCCGGTAATGCAAGACCTCCGACATCGGCCGGGCACAAAGTGCACCATCTGAGCAAGCATTTCAGTGTAAAGGAAGGAAAATCAACTTGGAAAATACATCTACCTAGCAGTGATGATCCAATGCGTTCAGGCAGTGTAGAAGAAAACGAGATGCTTATATTGAGCATGAGAACGGCGCGGCGTGCTCGTTAAATTCGCAGTACAGTTTCAGCAGGAACCGTAAGACACTTTTTTTTCCGCCGAGTACGTTAAGTCACCCTCCAAGTGTACGTGCTACTAGCATTAAAACAACGTTCACATTGAAACACTCCAACAAGCGGTAAAAGAATTGCGATACACGTTAAATCAAAATCACAGAAATAAATTAAATCTTCGGGGTTTTACGTGCCAAAACATGGATAAGATGATGAGGTACGCCTTAAGAGGAGGGGGGGGGGGTAGTAGTGCGGATTAATTTTGGACACTTGGGGATCTAACGCACACCGAATGCACGGTATGCGGGCCTTTCTGCATTCCGCGCCACATCGAAATGCAGCCGCCGCGGACGCGATTTGACCCCGCGCCTTCGGGCTTAGCAGTGCAACGCCAAAGCAAGGGCGCCACCATGGCGGGTACTCGCGCAATTGTCACTGTGTACAGTGTCCCTCCCACACGCACTCAGCGCTTACTCTCTCCATTTCTTCTTATTTATATTCCCCTTTACACCACCCCCAATATAGGGTAGCAAACCGGGTTCTCTTCTGGTTGACCTCCCTGCCTTTCCTGTCCTTGCTCTCTCTCTCTCTCTCTCCAATACTCCCATCTTTCCTTTGTTACACTCCCCACGGCATCGCTTAAATTAAGCCTGCTCACCTTTCGGTAAGCAGGCTTGATGTTGTCCTTCGCCTAATCAGCTTTCTTCCTGCGTTTCCGTGCCTCCCTTGCTTCGTTCTTACCGCACTCGAAGAAAGAAAAGGAAAATAGAAGATAGAAATGCAAAGAAATAGTGCGAACGTAAAGCGCTGACATCGCTAAAACGGGAAAAGAAGAAAAGAAAAAGAAAGAGAGACGGTCTGTCGCGCTTCGTGAAATCGCGGATTAGTTGAACAAATCTTGGAATTCTTGAAAGCGTATACAAAAAGCTTCTGCGAACGAAAATAAAATTCATAAAAAAACGAAATAAAAAAAAGAGGATGCAGTAGCCATACACGTTGCTGGGTCACAGCCTGGCCGCAGTGCTTTAATTAACCATATCTTCGACGAAGTGTTACAGGACGCCGTCCTGACGGATAACCATTCACTTCATCGCTAAACATTTTCTTAAGGTCTTAGCCGCCACGTGCTAATTAGGGGCTCTTTTCAAGTCTACCTGCGTCTCTCACGAAACAGGAGAGGAGCAAGGTAACTGCAGTGTTATAAACCTACCGAACTTATGCCGGCGTCCTTTTACTTCAAGGTGAAAGGACTCTGCCTCCGTTTCCAAAATTAGCTTTCAGCTCTAAACCAGTCGTTCCGGGCTCAAAGCAAAGCTCTTCCGGGTATTCGCCCACGTGGCGCTAGTACTCATTATAGGCACGCAGATGCTTTTAACACGGAGGAGCTGCGTGTTTTCAGTAGGTAGGCGTTTTTTATGGCAGTCTGTCAAGATTGCAATACCTTAGTGCGACAGGGCCAGTGAAAACCTCCAATTTGTGTCCGTCTACCCATCTAATTGAGCAGTCCTCGTCATCATCATCACGTCGCAAGGCCACCTCCTAAATCACAGGGTGTAGAAAAAAAACAATTTTTTTTTCACCGCTTACACTGGGAATTGACCGGTTGCCTCTGCGGATGGCTATGTGCAGATGGCTAAAGGGCGCACTAACCAGTACCCAACGACGCGGTTTTTTTTTCTTTCTTTACTGCGCTGGAGTGAAGAGCAGTATAGAAAAAGCAATTAGGCAGTTTCCCGCGAAAAGCGAAGCAGTCAATGCAACAGCAAGGTTTAGCGTTTCCCCGCTGAAGTTTCTCAAACGCGTTGTTGGCTAAAAAATACGCGGTGTCGACATTGCCATTGGTGGAAGACCTGATTTCCTTACCGCGCGCCATTTCCTGCACACGTGTGCGTCATGGGTGATCTTGTACGATCTCATTTATCATAGCGTGAGATTACCCAACATCAACGGCATAGCCACCGAAGCCTTCAGGGCACGTTGTCCGACTCCCTTCTCACCATCTTGCTTCTTTACTTGCAGACTGGTCACGCACAACTTTCAGTCGTACAATTGCTCCCCACCGTACATCGTAGCCATCGAAATACATGCCTGCAGTAAGACCATTCCCGCCGTTAGGCTGCCTGCACAAACCTGAAATACGCCTCACCACCAGAGGAATCTCGAAGAAAGCTAACATGCCGCCGTTTGGCCTGAAACAGGCTCCATTAGGACTTTTACATAGTGGCCGCGTACATGTTTACTCCAATGGCTCAGTCACACCCACAATTTCAGCAGCTGCGGTGGTAATTCCAGGAAGATACGTCAAAATACTGCTAAAAACGTCGCATTTATCATCAACGACAGTTGCTGCATGGTAGCCCTCCGTGCAGCTCTTAATTTCATTCAGAAGGGACCAACCCATCCGCGCGGTCAATCTTCGGTGATTCCAAGGCAGCCCTCCATAGTTTACTCTCCACACTGCGTCATGGATCCCATGAGCAGCTAGTCACAGAGATAAGTCTACTGTCGAGTAGTTCAAGAAGGACACACAATATATCACTGGTTGCCTAGTCACTGTGGAATACGTAGAAACGATCAAGCGGAGGCAGCTGCCTGCTGATGTGCCCATGACAGCGTCAACTGCGTTGCCATTCCTTTTTTGAGAGCCGACGCAACGAAATAGCTTTGCGGGCTTGCGCGTAACCTAACATTGTATCACCGGATACATCCGACTTCAGAAGTGCACGTCTTCCTACCCTGGACCCTAATTTACAGCTCCTCATTCCGTCAGACCTTCCATGACGTGACATCACCCTTCTAGTCCGTCTATGCTTCAGAGTAGCATTTTCGAATGCGTGCTCTTTTCTGTTCGGAATGGTCGAGAGGCCACTTTGTGACCTCTGCGGGTGCAACTAAACAATCGCTCACCTTCTTTGCGAGTGCCCTCATTTCAACCCGCAAAGTGCAGCCTTCTTAACCATGCTAAACCGATTGGACAAGCTCCCACTCACGGAAATGAAAGTTCTTGGAAACTGACCTACACGAACATGAGTATGGGCCTTTATCAAAGCACTGCTGCATTATTTAAAAGACACAAGAATGTGCGACAAGTTGTGAATGTGCGCTGTGTGACGTAAAATGCATTAGTGGTCGTTTACATTGTGTAACACTATGTAATGCATTCGCAGTCCATGTGACAGCGCCCACATAAAAAGTTCTGTACTGTGTGTGTTTTTGCTTTTCGTATTATTTTTCTCTCATCTATCGCATCCTTTTCCACCTTCCCTGGAACAGGGTAGCCAACTGGAGATATTATCCGGTTAACATCCCTGTCTTTCCATTGCCTCTCTCTCTCTTGGGCGTTGCGCTGCTAAGCCCGAAGGCGCGGGATCAAATTCCGGCCACGGCGGCTGCATTTTGACGGGGACGAAGTGCAAAAAAAAAAAAGGAAAGAAAAAACGCTCGTGTAACGTGCACTGGGTGGACGTTAAAGAATCGCAGGTGGCCAAACTTAATCCACAGTCCACCACTACGGCGTGTCTCATAAACTCACTAAACGTAAAGGCCCAGAGTTCAATTTCTTTAACTTCTGAGCACGTGCGCTCAGAACTCGAGCAATCACTTGAGCTACATATACGCTAAAACTTTAGTTATTACACCACATACAATTCGCAGGACTGTAACGGAACGTGCGTATTACTTAAACTTATGAATTCAGCTGTCCTCAGTGTCCGGTTGTAGGCGTCATGGGCGGCGCGACGCGGCGTCTTTCTTTTCATCCCGTAACCCGCTTTACCCCTGCTTTTGACAGCAAACATACGTAGGACCGATAAGGAGTCCACCTCCTTACTTTCCTCCTCCTTCTTTACACACAATTCACTTTCTACCTCGTTTGAAGAAATTTTTGTAAACCACCATAAAACACGTTTAGGCAACTTACCTCGCATAGCCTATGGTGCTGTATATAATGCGCGACAGGAATGCTGGAATACCGCGAAACACTAGAAGGTTCTTTCGGGAGTACGCCGCGCTATCACGCAACCTAGGCCCTCGGCAACGTATGCGGGGGTTTTGCGAAGACACATGCGGACTCTCAGCTCTTCGCGCATGACGAAGATGGCGCCGTGCGCAACTTAAGGAAAATGTTACGCTTGAGAAGACGGTGGCGTCCGCAGTGAGACGCCACTGCTGCCGTATTGTGAGCGAGTTGAAACGTCAGAGTGACCGGTGGGGTCTACCTATCTTTTTTTCTTTCTGTTTATTTTTTAGCGTATTTTGTTTGCCACGTTGGCCAGTGATGCACGCGTATTACTGAGACAATATTCGCCACAATGCTCCAGCCGAACGGAAGCGAAAAGAAGCGGCGGATGAGAGGGAAGAGGTGGCGAGGTACCAAACAGAAACAAGAATAGCAAGTTAAGACGACGAGAAGAGAAATTCACGCGAGCAATCTCCTGTTAAGAAACAAACAAAAACGGAAACGTAAGTAAAGAAGCGAAGGAAGGTTGTGGGCGGAAGGAAGAAGTCGAGGCTCAACAGGAATGACACACGGCAGTGGCATTACCTTCCAATTTATCTGCCATCCGTGGAGACTCGTGGCTACGTGATTCCCTCAAAATTTCCTCCCGCAGATGGCGCTCTACAAGGTACGCCTTCCGCGAACTTTAAGCGGAAGCCCCGAAGATCCGATGTCGTTCCGAAAAGTTTTTGAGAGCACAAGGCGTCGGAGGCAGAACGATAGTAGAACTGCAAGCAGCAAACAAGGTCGGTGAGCGTTACCGCTAGAAAGCAAATGAACGTAAAAATAAAACAGAACGGAAACAAAACAAATTGACTATAGGTGAATATTTTATATTTATTTATTTTTGTTACAGATAAATGGGAATAAAACACAAACCCTAAGGCCATGTAGGGAGGGGGTTTGCGCGCTTCGAGTTCGTTAACAATGTTTCGCCATTAGTTCATCCGACAGTGAGTTAGGGTTCTCTCTTTTGTTCAAACGCTTTGCAGTACACATGCCAATGCGTCTGCATAAGCGCAAATGATTAGCAGAAAAACAGCAAGGGCAGAAACGTCGGTCGCACCCTGGAGGACATGGATTAGGTCCAACCAATGACGCTAAAAAATGAAATGATTGCGTGCGCGACAGTAAACAACAGAAAGGACTCGGTGAGGCGACTATCGTAAATACTTGGATGGTGAAGGACACTGCTGGTGAAAGAGTGGAAAGAACCAGGGAGGGGGAGGGGGGTGGCGAATTCGCAAAGCTTATGTTAGTAAGTGCTCTTTGCCATTAGCTGATTGCTGTCGGTAATGATAAGTCCGGCATCAGGATTGGTTGAAATTTTCTCTTACGAACAATTTTACTGCACGATGTTTTTATTAATACGGGCCCAGATGTGTTAGCCTTTTGTGACTGAATAGGTTTTTTTTAATAAGGATTTCATCCTACACTTTGTTCTTCGGCTGGCTTTTAGTGAAATGGAAAGCCCGGAAATAAAGAAATATATAGGTCAATTCTTGCGTAAATCCTCACCATCATGGGGCTATATTGATGCCCACTGCAAGGCGAAGACCTCTCCCAGCGATCTCCAATTACTCCTGTATTGTGCTATCTGATTCCAACTTGCGCCTGCAAATTTCCCAATTTCATCATCCCACCTAGTTTTCTGCCATCCTCGACTGCGCTTTCTTTGTCTTCGCAACAAACTCTTCTAACTCTAATGGTCCACCGGTTATCCACGCTACGCATCACATAGCCTCACCAGCTCCATTTTTTTCTCTTGATGTCGGCTAGAACATCGACTATCCCTGCTTGCTCTCTGATCCACACTGCTCTCTTCCTGCGATGATTGCACACTTTTCTTTTCAACGACAGTGGTAGGCTTCCAGTCAGGATGTGGTAATGCCTGCCGTATTACCTCCAACCCATTTTGACTTTTCTGTAAATTTCCTTCTCATGATCAGGGTCCCCTCTGAGTAATTAACCTAAGTACGTACGTATTATCTTATAAATGAAGATTTTTTTTTGTTCGTCGAGTAACAAATTCGCAGTTCCGCCCGAAAGGCGAAGCACCGATTGCGATAGCAAATTAGTAGATAGCTGTACTAAGTGAGGCTAGTCGTTTTATCGGCCGTATAAACTTGTAAACATTCGCTTACTAACTAAATTAACAATGAAGAATATGTAAGCGTGACTCAACGAGGACTCAGAAACAGACACACAGAGACAGCGCTGTCTTTGTGTGTCCGCTTCTTTCTACGTACTTGCTCAGTCGCGCTTACATTCTATCATGAATTCAAACCAACTAGCCCACCAACGTGCTTAAACTAAACTAACCAGCGCGGTTTCCCGCACGCACAGGTAAACATGAACATTTTTGCTTGATAGCGGATACTGTCTGTGAAAACGCTGGAGTTAGGAATCGCGGCAGGAGCGGCGAGCCAATTGACCTCCGTGCATATGTCGCTTCAACGCGTACGAAACGTCGAAAGCACAGCGCGTACCAAGCTACAGGCGCTACGCGCACACTGCAAACATCGCAGATCGCTTTGCAAATTAGGCCCGCTCGGGTGTGTGACCACGAAGCAGACCGCTTTCAAGACCCACGAGCGCCGGCAACGCGTCCCTACGGCGTCCGCCAATGGCGTCTACCACGGTGTCCGCGATTCGCGTGGCCAACGCCGCAGTATACGCCGCGGTTGCGTACACACTGTACGGAGCCGCGGACGAGGAGGGCCCCGAGGCATCGTAGCAGCCGCCTGAGAAGGACGCCCCTCCTCCCTCGCCTGACCCTCTGCCACGGGAGAGGGCACGCATGCGGGCCGCGTTCCTCGCTCGCGCACGCGAGAATGAACCGCGTGCGCCGGTTTACCCTCGCACGCTTTCACTCATACGGAACCTCACGGCGACGGCGATGGCGACAATGACGGCGACGGCAGAAATGCGCCTGGAGTGTCCATATAATTGCTTTCGCAATAATATAATTCTGAAAGTACCATTCAAAAGCCTCTGCAAGTGGTTCTAAGTTGGCAATTTAAATGCGCTAGCCATGACATTTATGACAATGCACTGATGTCCATTATAGAGGGTAACAGTCACTTTGGCACGCGGAATGACTTGCGAAGGCGAAATTTTCTGTTATTGTACTGATTCTTGAATTCGTTTTCTAGGTCGACGTCACTGTCAATTTTTTTGTGCTTTGAATAAATTGCCCACGGCAGTCCTCGGGATCAATAAATAATTAGGCACCTAGTTTTGCTATGCTTAAACTTAATTTCAAGGCTTGAAAAATGAAGTACTGAAGCAAAGTGTCGCTCGGTACTCTTCTAAGCAGGCTTTAAAATTCGGGAGGTTACATTGCGGGGAGTTGCAATTGGAAGGTAGAGGAAATATTTCTCAGTCTCTCTCTCTCTCTCTCTCTCTCTCTCTCTCTCTCTCTCTCTCTCTCTCTATATATATATATATATATATATATATATATATATATATATATATATATATATATATATATATATATATATATATATATATATATATATATATATATATATACGTTCCACATTTGAATTTCAACCACAGCTAATTTCTCCGATGTTTTCATTGGCTCCATTGTCTGTTGGCTTTATATATATATATATATATATATATATATATATATATATATATATATATATATATATATATATATATATAGATTACTGTAAATGTGCTGTGAAATTGTGTATTAGCACTTCTACGCGGGATAACCTAGAATTTTCTGTTAATTTACGTCGGAGCGTTTAAAAATGCCCCTTTGAGCATTGAAATAAATTCTAAAATATTTTATCTGCTCGAAACTTTGAAAATTTGTGTGACAGACACTCTACGCTCACGATCAGTTATTGCAGGATTTTTCTGTGCCAAAATATGCTAATTTGAGAGCGTTGATTGCAAACCGTCGTGCGTATAACGCCGCCCACGCCAGGACACCTTCTTGTAGTACGTTGGCGTGCGTGGAGGCGTTAGGGTCGTTACGTGAGGGCTGCGTTAATGTTCGAGAGAAAAATGGAAACTATTCTTTCTTTTTTCAGGAATAGCCAACATTAAGCTGAACGAAGGCTGAGCTTGAATCTCCTTTTACGTAGGAATGCGTAATGAAAAGAAAACATCTCCACTGCCAGCCCACCTAGACCACGCATTCTTAAAATCTGGCGACAGTGCAAACACCGAGGGATGAAAACGAATGCAGGCAGGCATTATAACTGCTGTCTGTCTAACTTGTTTTTGTTAATTGTAGTTAACGCTGTTATCTGTACTTAAGAAGGAGTCCCCTGTCAACTATGGCCTAATTTCGTGCCTAGTCTAAATAATGTACAGGAGCGCGTACCTTCCGTGTTACTACGCTGCGGTGTCGCTGAAGAAACAAACACTGCGTAAGGTTTGAGTCAAGAATACAATTCATTATTTGGCGAACTTGGGCCCAGGAAAACGGGGAACACTCAAATCACTCAGCGATATCGGGGATGATGATGATGATGAAAAACGTTTATTTGCTCTATTTTGCAGTGGGAGGCTTCAGATGGAGTCTTCCATCTTCTCTCCAGGGTCGGTTCCCTTAGTCCAGGGCTCCGATGAGGGTAGCTGCCCTGCGTGCACGCCTTACTAGTCCTTGTTGGACTTTCAGGATGTCGCTGGATAGCATCCTCTCCCACTGTTCCGAGTAATCGGTCATCGAGTCTTGACTCACGGGTCAAATTCGTCGGCTGTTTATGCATCTATTAACGTATGCATTCCCGACCAATTGCCGGCTGTCTCGTACATGCCAAAGTGTGACGGTACTGGAAATTCTATAAATAGTATGTACCAGCTGGCGCAGCTGACCGTTTCTCGGCAGTGCAACAGCGTTCGCGTCGCGTCGGCGATCAGACTATACAACTCTTTCGCTGTAGACTCTCGGCGACAAGATTTAAAAAAATTCATGTACAATAGGCTCATCTTCCACCGATATATAACTGGATAACAATGATGACTCGTGATTAAAAACTGTCACCGACAGAAAGCAGACTAATCTACGTGCGGAAATATAATAGTCCCGATATTCTTCAGCAATGCAGTAAACGGGACTACGCAAGACATGAGGGAGTTCTGATATTCTAAACGTCACACTCGTTGCTAAACAAAAAATAATGCGACAAGTCTACGGCCACTAAAATGACACGGCGACGCCATGTGTATGCAGGGGCGGCATAAAAAAAAAAGAAAAAAAAAACGGGCGGACAATCGTAGAAGTTTCTTTCAGCGGCGGTGCGACGTGAACACGAGGCTTTGCCTGCGTCGAATACATCGTTTCTGCCTAACTCGCTTTCACGCCGCTTCCGCTACGAAAAGGAGGGAGAATATCCATTTCTTTTCGTCCGCCCGCTCTTTTCTTGGGACTACCCTTTCCCAGCGCCCACCTGGGGGCGAGAAAGAGAACTCCCTATTAGGGAGCTGCAATCCCCTGCCTCTCTTCCTTCGGAGCCTGGGCTTCCCCTACCGATCCCTCTTTTCTCTCCCTCTTGCCCCGCCATCAGAAGTCTCCCCTCCTTTCGTTGTGCAAGAAGGCACGCGCGAATCGATAGAAGCCCTATGACTGTAGCACCTCAGGTCGCGTTGGCGATGCTGCTTTCGCTGATCGTTTTTTTTCCCGAAGGAATCTTTCTATATTCAACTTCGAGACTTACCTCATTTCCCCATCTATGGCTGCGGCGTCGGCTGCTCTTCCCGAAATAGGGACAAACAACGGCACTCCTCTGTCCTGAATAAGGCTCGCGCGAGTGTGTGGAAATAGCGCGCGCCCGCTCCGCTACCGTAAACACGCGCGCGGGCGTTTTTCTTTTTTCTTTTCCCTTGACGCATAGTGTATGTATAGAAACCGCTGGGACTAAGAATTGCGAGGTGGTTTCTTGTTTCCCACCGTGAATCGAGTTCGTTATCGCGATATGCGAGAAGGAAGCCAGGCAAACGAAGATGAGAAAGAGAGAGAAGACCGAGAGCAATAGAGTAAGTAGACTGCCGGTATCGTGGTGGCTGTGAAGGCGAGAGAAAACACGTCAAGGGTTGATTTATAAGAGGGACAAGGTTTAGCGTCCCGAAATAACGCAATAGCTATGAAAAGTTCAGTTCAGTGGGACCAGCTCAGTGCGACCAGTTTTGCTCAGTATAAGTGTTTTTTTGTCATTACTATTTCTGATTTCCTTGCGGATTCTTTCTTGTCCTGGCCTTAACTTCTTTTTTTAGTTTGTTTTATGCAAGGGGGGGGGGCACTCAAATTTTTAGTCTATCGCTTTCATCATTCAGTTTAAGTATTTCCAACTGCATTCTAAGGTTTTAGATAGGCTATGCTCCCAAGTTTTCGCTAAATATTTTTTTTTCCAGGATAGACAACTGTCTAAAGGCAGGCACATGTGAAATCGCGCCTTCATTTATCAGCGAGATGACTGCTACCAATTAAGGTCGCCTGCAATGGGGCGCACACAGAAACGAAAATCGCAAGCACACACATTAGGCGAATGCGGTTCGTAAAGGAAATTTTGGACTTTTAAGACCTGTCAAGCGCAGGGTTGTTTGCGTTGCATGTTTCCTTAACGCACGTGACCCTACCAAACGCGCCAAATCGAGCGACGAACAACGAGCCGAGTGGTCCTATCCGCGAGCGAGCGTATAACCTGCGTGGAAGGCACGTCCGCAGGGCTCGGGTTAGCGCCGGCGAAGCACAGGTGCGCAACCTACGATCCCCTGCGGCAGGTTGCGGCGAAGTACAGCGCTCTTTCGACGCAGAGCTTGGACCGTGGCCTATGATGAACGGCTCGCGTGTGTCCGGGTATGGAGGCGTTCCTGCCTGCCTGTTTTTTTTTTTTTTACTTTACCGCATGCTTTGTGGACGTGCCGCAAAGCATGTCCCTTCGCTCGGATAGCGAGATAGCTACCGCTCTGTCTTGTTCCTTTGGGGCGACGTGAACCGCCCTGCGTCGTCGACGCCAGGCAAGCGAGAAATATGGAAGACACGTAGGGCCTTTCGTTCCACCATCGTCATAACCCGCCGTTTCTATCCTTCTCTCTCTCGCTTTGCGATGTAGCTATGCCTTATCAGTTTCTCGTTCACGCGCCCTTCGCCGCCAAAATTTGATTATTCGCGCTGTTCATCTTTCTCTCATACTATTTTTTTCCTTATTGCTCTCACGCGCTCTCGGCGTCTACATTTCTTCGTAAGAAAGTAGGTCCTGGGCTACGTCGGAGCACCTAGGTAGGGGACCTCCCGCATTCCGATGTAGGCGACCACCTAAACATTATATATTCTCTTTTGATGCATGCCTAAGTGCATTTTTGTCGGTGCGCTAACCGAGCAACACGTGTGTGCGTTCGAATGAGGTACACACAAGTGCAGCGTATGCTTCTACTCTTATCGCACGGGCACCTACAACGTACAACTTAGAACAGCATGCAGTCAGTGCACACAAAGCGCTGCTACGCGTATTCAATAGCACTCGACTTTTGTCCTGATAGGTTGGAGCGTGGTCCAAGCTTCGATCACGCTCGAAAGGCTCTGTGCATGTGGATTTCGGGGACAAATGGAACTACCTGCGTAACAGGGGCACCAGGCAAAAAGTATGGAAGGTCCAGTGGCTGTTGCCGTGAAAGAAGGTTCGAATATGTACGCGCCCCGAACATGCAGAGCGGGAAAAAAATTCACGTGATGAAGTTTATTGAGGCTACTGCGTTATGGGTTTGACCAACCAATGAATGACGTTGAAGCAGGTGTTTCTCCGGATGGTGTTCGCTGAAATGCTTGTGCAAACAGCTAAAGCCTAATATATATCGGAACATAAATTTGATTAGATGACCAAAGTTTCTGAGTAAACGGCCAAAAAGAACGACATTTTGTTACGCCTGCATTTCATACCACTTATTCTGAGCAACATTCCCTCTGATCTCGTACTACCTCTGCAAGGGGAACACTCCACTTCTGTGAGCATTTTTCGCTAAAAGACTTGTCATTTCGCGATAAAACAGAGAGAATAGACTTTATACAATAGAGCACACCAGCGCAGATAGCTCCGTCGCTCTGCATTGGGTGGTTCTCTCATTCCAGGAGTCCAGCGGCCTTAGGGGCCCTTCTCGCTCGGTTGACCAGGTTGAGCTGGTCCGTCGAGTCGGAGCTGGACAGCGCTGCGTGCCATTGCCGTGTGGCGGGGCGTAAGGAGCAACCTTTTTTTCACGGCATCTGCACGGTGAATACTGCAACCGCTGTTCTTTCTACATGTGTCCAATCTGCAACATTCTGCGCATCTTTGCTCACTTGCAGTCAAGAGTGGTTGAGCGACTTCACGGCAAGAGCTGAATCATAACCGAACCGACAGGTTTCCTAGCAATTGCCAGAGGTTGAAAGCGAGGAAGCTTCTTCACATTAAATTTGTGCCGAGGCGAAGTTATTTAAAGTGACAGTAGGTAGTTTTCTCCCAGAGAAAGGCAAAAGACAAAGAGGTTCTGTGGACAACTCTAGCACTGGTTTTATCGTTGCTCATTTGTCCATCGTATTACATGCATTCTCTCCAGCTAGGCTTCGAATATTTCCACGCCAATTCACGCTTGAACTGAAATACCAGAAATCAAGTGTGTAAGTGTATACGAGGGGGGTGGGGTGGGGGGTGGGGGCTCTATCGTAACACAAAGCTAGCTTTATCTGCTATGTCGAGTAGAGCTTGCTTTTCTGGAACAACAGCCTAGCTTAATATGTTCGTGCTACTGCATCTGGCGAAACATCAGATCATGAAGTCAAGCTTTCAATACCAGTTCTCTGGTGAAAGCTCAGTTGCCGGCCTATGCGCGTCTCTCTCTCTCTCTCCTCCCCATTTTTCATTCCCCCCATCCCGCTCCTATGTGTGGGGTAGCAAACCGGTTAAGCTAAACTGCTCAACCACCCTGCCTTTCCTTCTCCACTTTTTCCTCCCTTCCTTCCTTCTCCCAGATACGTGTACCGTCCTCTCCGTGAGAGCAAGGCCGCGAAAAAGCCTCGCCAATCGCTTTGAGACGGCGTTCGCCTTCTTTTCGATGTTCGATGTCTCCGTTTCTGCGCGAGCTAACCGCAAATCGACGACGAGGGAACATGAGGCTCGAAATGTAACAGGAGGAAAGAGATAGAGGGAGAGAAAGAGAGATGCGGTTGCCTGTTATCAAGGGGCGACGCGTTTCTGCCGTTTATCCACGCCCCGGTTGGCACAAGTAGATTGCCCCCCCCCCCCCCTTATACCATTAACGTTTTCCAGTCCTTCGCAAGGGAACAGACTGTGACCGGATGAGGGAAGAGTGGAGCCCGATGGACCGACTTTCCACTTTCCTGCGCTCCGACTTCTCTACACCGTTCGATCTTTCTTTCTTTCTTTTTTTTCCCGCGCTGTTGCTCGATTCCACGGAAGTAGCCGGAGGCACGAAGTGACGCGTTCATTCGGACGGTTCGTTTCTCGGACAGCAGCACCGCGCCGAGTTCGACGAGAGACCGCCGGCTCCTTGCTATCCTCCGCTGTGGCCGAATCCGAGAGATCGTTTGCTGGCAGCAGTACTTGCGTTTGGAACGGAGGAAGAAGGCATAAGAAATAAAGGAGCTGGTTAGCCGCTTCACATTGAATGCCGCGCACGAGATAACGCAGAAGCTCAGGATGTGGCCGTACATGAGCTGATAGCGCTTTTTGTTGTTGTTCCTTCTGTTGGCCTGGGCTGTAAACGTTTGAAGGTATGGTGCCTGCACACGCAAGGGTACAAGAAAATAGGATGGTTCTTATAACAATGCTGTCCTTTACCACAGACGATGCCAAAAAAAAGAAAGAAAGAAAATAAAAACGAAGGAAAGAGACATTTATTACATCGTGTGGAAATAGCCTTAAAGCCTCTTCACTTGAACCGGTTTCTCTCTATCAACTTTTCGTTTGAACTGGACACCCCTCAGAGAGTAATCAGGCACACACCAACTGAGGATTGCAACGTCTGTTCGTTTTCTCGGTTACTCTCCCCGAGAAGGTTCTTCTCCATCCAGGGGTGCAGAAGAGGAGGATTTTATTTCCGCTACGACTAATCTCCGTTTACATCTACAGTGTAGCTTACTCACAAGGCTGTTGATCCTAAAAAAGCAAGATGTGGTAAGGAGCTTTCCGAGTTCAGAGGCTCAAATGACAGCTCAGCCTGGATTAAGCTAACGCTTGTGGTTTAAACCGCCAGCGTAACCTTTGTTTGCCCACTCCCGTGGTGTTTAGATCATTCTTTGTTTTTTTTGCGAGCATAGATGAAGGAGCAGTCGCTGAGAAGGCGACTCGGCTTATATAAGCATCTGTATTGATCATATATATATATATATATATATATATATATATATATATATATATATATATATATATTACGGCAACCGGCTCTCTCCTGTTGGAAATTACGTCCTCGAATAAGAGACGCTGCCAAAATATCCACACTGGAATGAATATCCGCCTTAATGCGAACACAGTTTTGTGATTAAAGCAAGGGTTTCTTTGTGGACGTTGAAACGACCACCTACCTTTGCTTAAAGCTGTTCTTTGTGAGGATGCAAGAGCCGGTTAGCTTAAATGGCTTGCAGCAATAGGGGCATCAGCACGGACGCGTAGAGAATGGGTGTCAAGATCGGCAACAAATTGTGTCAGAGTGATTGAATTACTTTTCCTACCGGGGCGAGCAGAATTGACTGGTTAATCTTGCTTCACTTTCGTTGTGCGTCTCCTAATAACGCTGTCACGGCATTTCCTGAGTCCGTAAACAAAGCATCAGATTTTTATTAAGCGTGAACAATGCTTGCTAATCACTAATGAAGAAAAAAAGAAGCAGTAACAAAAGAAGGACTCCATGCCCTGAACTGGTAATTGAGTTTATTTCGATTTGCGGCTTTTGAGTGTCCCGCCGCATCCCTTGATTATCCCCTGTCGGCACATTCACCTTGACGTACGCTTCTCAGTGTACACGCATAAAAGCATGAAGGCGTGCTGGCGCGTGGTTAACGCGCACGTGAGGTTATACGCTTTGAGGTTTGCGCCTTGTCTTCCCCTCACACAAAGCGTTAGGAAACGGAATCCCAAAGAAACGCCGCGTGAAACGAGAACAGAGACTGCGTTAGTGGTTCACGTGAGAAACGAGCCGGCGTATCACGTTTGAACACACGGCATCAAGCTCTCAGCAGCAACCAGCCCACCGTAATCGTTATAGCCCAGAGACGGAGGGAGTCGCGAGCTCCAAAAGCAGCCTTGCCTAATAGCCACCCAGACCAGCTCCGGAGAGAGGATTCTTGCAGCCTTGGTTTTTTTTTTTTGTTGTTACGCGGCGAACTCGCCAGCTGCACATTTCAGCGCGTTATAACGCGTCGTGCAGTTCCCGTATTCGCCGCTTGCGAATGCGCGCTCTTCACGCATTCCACAATTAGGCACCGATAACCGAGAGTGCTTGCTAACAAAACGAAGCTCGTCCCTCTCTCCTCCTTTAATCTCTTTCACAGTTCCGAGTGCAGTGTATACTCAGCACACGCGCACAGTGTAAAAGGAGCTTTATGCCGGTTGCCGTTGGTTCCTTCCGAGTCATTACGCGGGGTGGTCGTTGAGAGAGAGGCCCCGTCGAAAAATGGCGCGTGCGTGAGGCTCGCAATACAAAAAAGCGCGCGTGTCGCACCACGTGACCGTGAGGTGAGACCGCCGAGAATGGTGAAATGCAGTACGGAGGAAACTTGAGCATTCACGTTGCCAGGAAACGGGAGTTGATTAACTGAGGATGCTGAGTGGGCAACAATAGTGTCTATAGCGAACTTGTAGAAGCTAACTAAACTGAATACGGGTAAAGTGGAACGCAGTGCAAGAGAGAAAGTGACAGGGAAAGAGAAAGTAAGAATCATGCGCAAGCGTACTGTGCGCCAAATATTGTGTGGTAGAAACCCCAGCGGAAATAGGCGCCTCGTGGTTGACGGCTTCGACATGTTGACAGTGGCGAGGTGTACGAATCTTCCTGATATACGATGTCTGCCACAAGATTACGTGTCAATTGGCGAATACGAGGGTTTATGCTTTTCCCGGCTGGCGTCAGGCGCACGTTTCTAGGGGAGTACAGTTCTTGGAAGAAACGGAATGCTATATCGCGATAGCTGCGCATGGTAAGTACACTATGCGAAACCCCGTAAGCTCATTCAGCCCCCAATAGGATCCTGACCAGATTTGACAGCAAATTTAAATGTGATTTTCCAAGCGCTGCCTAATCGTCTGCATGACACAAATTTCTTTCTGTTCGCCTGTTTCCCGTCGCCTGGCGCAGGGTAGCCGACCAGACGTTTTTCTGTTTAGCATTCCTGCCTTCTCTTTTTATTTTTCTGTCTCTCTTGCTCTCTCCAATTTACTGTGTGATTTGATTAACTAATCATTAATTATTTACTAATTAACTAACTAATGAGTAAATAAGTAAGACAATTAAGAATCAATAAACAACCTGATTGATTGATTGAGTGATTGATTGATTGATTGATTGATTGGGATAAAGGTAACAACACTGCACAGTGGGGTATGATGGACTTCGTTCCACACATTTTTTCGAGTGACTGTTTCATGGTTATCGTAACCGTCATCAGCCGATTTAAGCCGACCGCGGTGGTTCGGCGGTTGTGTTCAGCGCTCTACTGCTGAGCCCGGGGTCGCGCGTTCGATAGGCGGTGCAACGGCTGGTGCATTTCGATGGAGACTAAATGCAACAATGTTCGTGTATACTTAGATTTAGGTGCACGTTAAGGAACAACCGGTGGTAATTATTCCGGAGTCTAGCATAGCGGTAGTCCTTGTAGACGCAGTGGAACGCTTCGGGCCGTTAAACCCAAATAAATAAATAAATAAATAAATAAATAAATAAATAAATAAATAAATAAATAAATAAATAAATCATATGTTCCTGCAAGGCAACGGCTTCTGTCAGCGATCTCCAATTTCTCCTGTCCCGCGTCAGCTGGCACCATCCTAAGCCTGCAAATCTTCGAACTTATTCCCCTCCACTTAACCCTCTGCCACCTCCGTCTGCACTTCAGTTCTCTTGGCGCCTACTCTGCATCTCATTGACTACCTGTTATTTCGAAGACAGGCGCATGACACGTCCTCTGTACGCTACTTTCTCCTTTTACTCCCAAACGGAATGTCAGGTACCCGTCTTCGCTAGCTTATTTTTAGTGCTGTCTTTCGGTCTCTTAACATTACGACAGTCATTTATTATCGCAGATTATGTGCCCAATAGTCTGTGCGTGGTGGCCCCTGTAAGTCGATGAGACCATATCTTGGAGGGAAACGAGAAAACGTGAGAAGAAGCGAAGAACCGTGCGACGAGCGTTTGCTGTCTGCATTCGGCGTATTCGGCAGTCTTGTGCCCAATTTCAGTACCATTAGGTCAAGCGGAGTTGTGACTTCACAAATGACTTCGCTTGTTGTGACTTCGCAAATGATGAGTGATGGAGTTGATATCTCGTACAAGTAACGGTGCCGGCGAACAAAACTGCACGGCAAAAAAGAAAAATTACACTCTGGAGAGGCAATTCATTCGACTCTATGCAGTGCCATTCGTTGCCCACTGAATGAAAAGAGGGAAATGAAAAAAAAAGAAGCAGCAAGAAAAACTGGAAACAGCAAAATCTTCAGTCGTTTAGCGAGAGAGGGCGCGCTTCTGAGTCGTGCGTGAAAGAAAGGGAAGCCCCCGGCTTCGCAGCGCAAGAAGCAACACGCCAGGAACGTGTGTAGCGAGCGGGAGAGGGATTCAGAAAAGGAAACTGTCGTCTGTGAAGACGAGCGTAAGCTCGTATTGAGACATGTTCCCGCCACTGTTTGGCATGCGTGTGCGCAGTTCCTTCTTCTTTTTCTTGGGTAGCCCCCCCCCCCTCCCCCCCATAATGCTTCTCTTTTCGCGCCACTGCCACACGGCGCTTGCACAGTGCAGAGCCAGTGGCGGCGATGACACAGGGTGCTCTTGTCTTTGGAGAGTCACGTCACGCCGCCTCGCGGCGACATCCCCTCGCATGCCGTTCACGTACACGAGTGCTTCATAATGCCTGAATTCCCCCGCGCTCGGGAGGGAAAGGAGGAAACGGTGGGGAGCGCTCGAAAACCTCTGTTCCAATCGTTTTCGTAGCGTCTCCGCTAAGGCGCTGAGCTCTGCATTTACCTAAGCCGTGCGGTATAGCGCTAAGAAAATTCGCCTCGAGAGCATGGATTACATGGAGGCTACATGATATTGCACTGTATCCTCGCATAATTCGATGCTCCGATATGCTTTAGCTTTCAGCGGATTTAAACCATATTAACTGGGTCGCATTAGGCTTGCTTTGTGCTAACAGATGACGTTGTGCTAATGGGTCGAATGTGGCGGACTTCAGATGCTACTTCGCTTAACAAGTGGCGCACGGGAGAAGCAGTTGCCTGCCGTTCTTTCGCAAAGCGAGGCCCACCTGTACCGAGCAACACTCGTCTTCCTTCTCCTCTCCATTCAAACGATGGCAGTTGTCACCCGCCTTTGCAATAAAATACGGATCGATCTTTCCCAAATCGATGGATGGATGGATACAACTTTCTTGTACGTCCGGCAATGTTTCACGTGACTCGGGCTCAGGTCTCTCATGGGGGAACGTCAAGGCACTGCCTCAACGCCGCCGCACGGGCTTGCTGGTCTGCCCACCTCTGGATTCCGAGGTCCGAGCTGCGCGGAGCGGCGGCCCACCTCGACGACAAGGTCTCCGGAGCAACTGCCATCCTTCCTACATTGCACTCCCACAAATTATTCGTCGCGGTGGCTGAGCGCCTACAGCGTTGTTTCGCCAAGCGTGAGGCTGCAGGTTCGATTTGTAGCAGAGGTTCAAGATGGAGCCACAGCACAATATAACTTTTACGGGCACCAATGACTTCGGGTGCGCAGTAAACAAACTATCGCGGTCTCAATTAGTCGGCGAGCACTGCGTCGCTGCACGTACTGGGTGCTTCATTTAATTTCCAAAGGAAACATATTTCCACACCGAGCGCAGCGGGACCTCTAGCGAGAGTGCAAGATGAAGCAACAGCACGCAGGGCACAAAAGAAAGCTGAACGCGAAGGCAACGAAAGCTTCGGTTTAGAAGAAACAGTGGTTGCGTACAGTAGTTCTACATTAGAAACGTGCGATGCTCCCGCTACAAGGGTGCACGCAACTTGAGAGCCATCATTGGCGTTTTGCCGGCGCGCGCGCATCCTACTACGACCGCTGGAAACACGCTATCGGGCCGGCGCATCGGGTTGCCCCCCAGGCCAAACACGTCATGGCGGCTTTTTAAAAAAAATTCATACCTTTCGAGGTTTAGGCTCGGCTGCTTCTCCGCGAAGCAGCCGAGCCTAAACCACAATGGGTCTTGAAAAGTTTCTTGCCTTCGGGTGCAGAAAAAAAAAAGAAGAAATAAAGGCGCCGGCCACGTGAACACTCTATATTATTTTTTTCTTCGAGATTATTCTTCGCGTGAAGCTGTAGACACTTGTTTTCCCGGCATTCAGTTCTTGTCTGGCACGGCGTGCGAGGAAGAGAAATCGGCTTTTTTTTTTTTGGTAGTGGAGTCACCGTCGTCGTAAATAGCGGCTTTCTATACACGTGCTGTAGCACGTAGAAAGCCGTAGAAAGCGTAGGCACGCGAAGCTTTACGCTCGGGCGTGCGACTTTTGCTTTTGTACCCACGTTCACGTTTTTCCTGTGCTCACTCAGGTAGACGTCGATATTTTGGGAACAAATTTCTAAACACTTGTGCCTGTGTACAACGATATCCAAAGGGTGCACGTTTTTACCTGCAGGTAAGATCGATGGTGTGATCCGGCGCTTCGCTTAAGAAGTGTACTCGGCGATTGTCGCACGCTGTGCAAACACGGTGTGTTTCATAAATTTGTACGTTTTAACGTCCTTATTGGGCAAGCGGCGCTTTTGTGTAAGGCTTTGAAGATGTATTCCTTCCGGAATTCAGGTTTGTGGTAATTTTTGCGTTTCGCTCGGTCATATAAGGTCACATTAAATTGCTTGATGTGGTCCTCCTTACTGCTGCCGCTGTAAGGCAAAGTACAGGCTGTGAAAAATAGCAGTGGTAAAAGAAAAAGAAAAAAGATAACTGGGGGGGAACGTTGCGGAAATAATAGGAGCACTTGCTTGTGATATGGACTAGAACTTCTGAAGCTTTCCGCCCTAGTTGTTCAAAGTGCATAGCGTTATGCTTAAGTACTACGTCATGGCTTTGATTAGGCGCCACATATACGCAAAGGCAGAATACAAATAAATAAATAAATAAATAAATAAATAAATAAATAAATAAATAAATAAATAAATAAATAAATAAATAAATAAGTTAATAACTTGATAGTCACTTTAGCATAAGCTAAAGAGGATGGAGGCGTAAGCCTGCGCGCACACGAGACACTCATTAAATTACTCGACATTCGCATTCAAGTGCGTTGTCACTTGCTATTGTTTTCTCCCACCAATGGTCGTGCTTTCGGTTCCCATCAATATCGGTGCCATGGAATTTAGGTACCCGAGTACTTTAAATAAATATGCCCTAATTAATTGAATCTTAATTAACTTTGCCCTAATTAACACCCGATGTCGTGGGTTCAGGTGCTTCAATGAACTCTGTCGTAATTAACTTCGCCTTAATTGACACCAAAGGTCGTGGGTTGGACTCGCACCAATGGTCGGGAGTTTTTGTGCCACTTTTTGGTGGGACACAATTTTGGTGCCATAACGCCGGACATCGGATTTTTCGACCCATGAGCCATCTAAGGCTCTCGCCTTAATAAGAACTTGTGGAGTTAGATCCATGAGCGTGCTATACTCTAAACATTTTTACACCCTTAAGGGTGTTTTCTTGTCGCACTGTAGCACCCTTATTGTTAGGGCCTTACAAACATTTATAGAGGACGACAGCGGTGCTCTAACGAGATGTGCGATAACAAAAGACGTAGTTGAAAACTATGTAATCATTCTGACAGCCTTGGGCACATATAAGTATCCGACAGGAGAGTTTCCTATCTCTCCCTGTGAAATTCTCTTGTCGGATATTTCTGTGGCCCAAGGCTATCAGAATGATTACATAGTTTTCAACTACGTCTTTTGTTATCGCACATCTCGTTAGAGCACCGCTGTCGTCCTCTATAAATGTTTGTAAGGCCCTAACAATAAGGGTGCTACAGTGCGACAAGAAAACACCCTTAAACACCCTTAAGGGTGCAAAAATGTTTAGAGTGATATGGCGCCTCGTGTAGTCGAAAGTAACCCGAAGCTGTCCGTTTCCGGTAAGGGCATCCTTTTTTAAATTTTATATCCTCGAATGCTTCTGGGCATCAAACCCAATTAATGAGTGAATGAATAAATGGATAAATAAAAACTTCTGATGTTACTTCTGGGCGCACAGAGACGGATACACGTGCCCAGTAACGAAACGTTTAAAATGAATTACAAGTGCGATATGTAAAGCACCATTACAATTCTAGCTTTGTCAACAGACACACGCAATCCTTCATAACTTAATGGTCGCTAGTAAGGGTCCTAATAATCTTCCCATGAATTCGAGTCGATGGGCACGACACCAGCTATAGGTAATCGTGAGGCGTCGCGAAGCTCTACAGCACTCAACCAAACTAATTTCCGTGGCGGAATAAGAAGCTAAGTTTATCTTTTAAATAAATATAGCGTTTGGCTTTGTCAAATGAAAAATATGCGAAAGGAATGCATTCTATGAAAGCGCGCTCAAACTGACGAGTGGCTGACGAGTCTCAAGTGCCATCGGAGAACTTGAGAAATTTAATGGGACTCCTTCTTTCGGGGCATCTCGTCATGCTCGTTCTCCCTCCAAGCAGTGACACCGACGCTTGTTTAGCCCTCCTTGTGATACACAAAGTTTGAATTTTTTATGAGTTTGAACAACCGTCCTTCTCAGCACTGTGTAAGAGCACGCGTAAATATAGGGGCGAACAAACAGCTTGTTGGCATAACTGTATGTAGTCGTGCATAAACTAAGATGTTTCGCATGACGGCGGATGCAGGAAACGTTGTCAGGCACTGCGCTCGCGCTAGTTTTTGAAATGTGAAGCCGTTGATGACATAGTTTGACAAGGAATGTGCAGGAGAACTGTATTGAATGTCGTTATAATACAAAAAAATGAAAACAAAAGAAATGCGACGTTTCATCCGCAGCTTGGCAAGTTCGGGCATCGCATAAAGGAGATTGCGGTGGAAACATTTCTGTACATTTCTAGTGGTCACTTAGAATAACACCTTTCTGCTACACGTTGAATGTCAGGAACAACAATCCCGTCAATTTACCTTGTGTACTACCCATGTTCTCTCTCTCGTATTGAAAGAGCTAATAAGGTCTTATCAGTGTTGGCAGAGGCGTAGACAAAGCTATGAAACGGATGAAGCTCTATACGCCTATACAATCAATAGAAGAACCAGAGTTGCGCTTGATTTGCATAAAACTGCGCGACAGTCACCATCGTTTTACTTTGGGAAAAGATAGCAGACATTTTTGTTACACCAACGGACCTACTCCCCACCCCGTACCAAGAAAAAGGAAAAGAAGTTGTATCTTGCGTTCGAAACCTTAGGTTTCAGTGAGCTTGAAATCCCGATGTTAAGAAATAAGATCAAGAACGACCTTTCTTCCAAAGAACAAGGCACGGAGCATTTCGCCTCGCGAATCAGTGCCCGAGAACAACGACACTCCGCTTTCATTTGGCTCTTCCTTGTGGAAACTGAGTTTTATGCTGTCAAGTGACAGCGCGAAAAAAAGATATAGAAAGGAAGAAAGAGAGAGAAAAAAGGAAAGGAAAAAAGAAAACGAGAAATGGAAAGCAAGCAAGAAATGCAGCAAGAGCGAAAGGAACAAAAAACAGAAGGAAAATAATAAGGAACAGGACACAAATAAAATGAAATTGCAACGTCCATGCAGTGTTTGGATGGAAAAATCTGCCGGCGTAGTGTCGAAAACTCGCAGTTTGTGAATTTCCCGACGCGGAGTGGAAAGGCCGTGGAGAGAGAATCCCAGAGACGTCGCGTGGACGAGCGGAAGCCACCGCAACGACCAATTTGCTTCCGGACGTGGAAGGAAGCGGGAAGTTTACGCCCGCGCAGTCATCTAGCCAGGACTGCTAACGAGATGTGACAGTGACGGCGACAGCAAGTCGAGACGGAGACCAGCGGACTTAGGGAAACGCAGATCGTGACGACGTGGGCTAGGCAACTTCGTGGAGACGCAGGGAAGCTTGCGGACAACGGCTTGGTGGCGGGGAGGTGCGAAGGATACTTCGCGCAGGAAAGAAAGGGGCGTGGCACTCGGAGGACGCCAGTACGGAAGAGGCTTGATTCGGCGAACCGTGGCCTGCTTATGGCGCTTCTGCTGTGAGAGGCGCGACGACTTGCGACACGTCGCGGCGTGTTGTCCTCAGATGCCCCGAATGGCTGCGAATTGCCCAGTTGCTCTGCCACGCTTCTCAGTCATGGAGTTTGCGTATTCAACTTAGTTTTTCACGTTCCGGGAAGCGCTGAACATAAGGCAGAATCTAAATATCGCCCTTTGCTATCGAAAAACAGTGTCGTGAGGCTCTTTACTGCGAACTTTCGTGGAAGACTCTGTTAAGAGCGAAGTCTTAAGGCACGTTTGGCATCTTGCTCTGTATAGAAATAGAAAGAGCGGGAGAGAAAGACAAATAAAGAGGTAATGAGGGGGCGAGGGAGAATGTAGTAGTAAGAGGGGAGGGATAAGTAAGGAAGATGGAGGGACAACGGTGATGCTTATTGCTCGCTACAGCCGGCGGTGCAAATGACGTTCGAATGACACGGCTCGAAATGGCGTTTTTATTGGCACATCGACGCGCCATTCTGACGAGAAAAGCCAACCCGGGCACGATACGCCATAGAGAGGGAGGAGGAAAAGTGGAGATTAAGGAATGTAGCCAACGTAGTCAGGCAATGGCGACGTGGAAACTTACGCAAACCCTACAAGTGATGAATCCTAGCGCCGTTTCGTGTTATACGTTGTCGCCGCTCCTTCTACTTAGTGAGTCACGCTTCGCTGATTCCAGCAGATACCGGGAAAGGGTTTAGGAAAACGTCTGTGCAGATTATAGCGAGAAAAAAAAATAATGGTGAGTAAGACAAGTGAAGTCTGAAAAAAGTTCACCAAGAATAAAAGCCCTTGATGCCAAAGCGTTGTGAACAGCACATAAGAAGGGGTGGGGCGAGTGGAACGCGATGGGGAAAGTGAATCAGCTGTGGAAAAAATTCAGTTGCGATAACGCGGTAAGTGCGAGAGAAATGCATTACCATTACGTCGGACCTCTGTGAGGCCCAGGATCCGTGATTTAAATCGCGTTCACTACGTTGCAACGTGTTGTGAAAGAGCTCGCTCAACACACCCGACTCTTTGAGGAGCGATGCGCAACTGACACTGGTGTGGAACAGACCAGGCCACCGTCGTCAGTCGTACAATATATATATATATATATATATATATATATATATACACACACACAAAATATGGCCTCCTGAACGCCCGGTAATATGATTGGCTGACGCCTCGCTCTTCAGCTTTTTTATTACCAGCACAGGTACGCAAGACATTTAAACAAAGTCAAGGGGAAGAATCGAACGGTAAAATATGAAAGACGACAAAGAAAGACTCGAGTCTACCTGCTTCTCCACAATCGGGAAGCGTCACCTGTACGAATGAAGAAGGCTCGCGCTAGAGGCATCACTGAATAAATGTTTCTTCTCAAAAACAAGTTGTATTTGTGCTTCAGCGAATGTTTACGGCAACTGATACTACACGTTACACTGGAGGACTTACTGCATATGATAATACACCAACTGTGACATCACTGCTTCGCTTTATGCGTGCTGAAATGCGACGTCTTTTTTGGTATGCCTCGCGCTGCTCCTCTGAGTGATCATGTCATCGAGTTCCCGGTCGGAAAGGAGGCGCTTTCATATGGTTTTATATGCCTGCATGCAACAGCCTTCCCGCTACGTTGTGTAAAGTGATGAAACTGCCCCGAGGCCAGGGTCTTTCAGTCTTCGAGAGGAGACTGTGTGATGGATTTGCTTTCAGCCGGACTAGACAATTCCTTTCTTTTTCTGTCGGAGCTGCTCACTATTAAGGATGACAAAGTATTACCTTCTGAAAGTACCAAAGGTGATCGCGAGCCCTCAATGCCGGAACGCTTTTGACATACTCGACCTATCAGCAATGGCGCCAAAAGAAGGAATGACCTTTTGCCTCCGAACGTCCACCTAAGTCGTTGATACGACAGGACATACCTGATATCTAAAATAATTGTACTTGAGCGTCCTAGCAACTGACACGCAGAACAAAAAACGCCAGTTTCAATCTATTACAACCTCTACGTTTCATAAAGCTGCATTTCCTGCGCTTGTGCGTGTTTTTTATTCTTTAGCGTCATTCGCTACTCTTTTTAGATTGAATCAAGTTTGGCGTTTGATCCCGGACCACATTTCCAATCAATCCCCCAGGACATAAAGCAAACTTGCAGTTCTTATTTTTCATCGTGGAGCGTTGAGGGATCTTTACCTTCGTGAAGAATTTATTTTGTGTGTGAGGGACGGCTTTGGTGCCTACGTAGCCCAATTTACACTTTCTTTTCAGTGTATCGTGTACTTTTAAAGAAAGATGCTTTTTTGCAATGCCACGTCACCATATTCATTGTCGCAATCCTCGTCTGCTTTATGTCAATGGGGTACTTTCAAAAGTTGCCAGGTTTTAAAGGTATGGCTACGGAGAATGACGTTAACGTGCCGTTCATCACATTTTTGAGCGAGTAGCCTGACTCAGCCCAGAAAAAAAAAAATAAAAACGCGTAGTTTTTGTAAGACTATATTGTCGCTACAGGAAAGGTGACGTCCAAAAACATCGCTTATCGCAATACCAAAGCAGTTTTCTCTATCTTTCATGAATTGGCCTGTTCCCTTTTCAGAGGCTTTGTTCTCGTTATCTCTCTCTCTCTCTCTCTCTATATATATATATATATATATATATATATATCCGCTGTATACGTTTGCCGAACAACGAAGTCGTTTGTTTATCTCACTTTGTTGTGGTAATATTGAATTTCTATCAGGCAACAACAGCAGCGTTCGCGCAGGACGACACATTTTTTATTATACATCTGGAGTGAGAACCAATCATAATATCTTAGATTGGTATAACAAGAATGAGGAGTTGAGATTGGGGTTCACCTTAAAGTTTATCTCACCGTTGCCAACCAGTTGTAGGGTTTGGATGTCGCGGTCTTGGAGGCGGGCGTCACAATGAGGGTCACTCTTTTAGCTTACACCGCAGCTGCGTCTTGTAAACGAGTAGCTGGCCTACGCTGCCGGGGCATCACACAGAGGCTAGGGAAACCGGTAATGTCCAAAGAGACCAATCCTGTGGTCGGTAGCGGCGCAAAACACCGCCTCTGAAGGGCAGAAGGTCCACACTAATAACATGCGCCGGCCCGTAGCTGCTCTTGGAAATGGGGAAGCAAATACACCAGACACATTGTTTCACCAACGAGTGAGGAGAGTTCATTGACCTGAGCTTGCCACAACGTAAGATCGCTCCTTGTGGTGACATGTTTCGCTGAACTCCTGAGAAACCTTCCGTCGTCTCATTTTTATAACCAACTCCGCCAATTAGCCTTCACTGAACGGCGCACAAGCTTTGATGGACGAGCTCCACAATAATGATGCACCTTCCCGTCGGAATGCTGAAGTCGTTCACAGTCCCAAGACTCTAGCGTTTGGTCTTCTTGGTTCGTTCTTACTGTAGAAGTGGCGTGCGCGGATGATTTTATCGCATCTGACTGTTATTCAGATCCAGTTGTTCAAGGGTCCTTGCTTCTTCAAAAAAGAAAGAAAGCGTCGTGGGAGACAAAGTGGTTGTGATATTCCTGATCTCTCTTGTTTCTATCTGAACCCTATGCGATTCTTTACGCTTGATGATCCCATGGCCGCCCTTCGCTAGCGTAAGGTTGTTTTTCAAGTTTGCAACTAATCGATCAACTTATTAGGTTTCACGACGCAAGGCAGCACAGGGGCTTGGACACCCGTACAGGTCGGCTATGGGTTAATTCAAAACACCTGGCTTACCGCCGTGGACTGGGAGCTGCGAACATCAACGAGAAGTACGGCGGTGCTGCGAGACGTCCTGATATGACTATTCGTTGATCAAGGCGATGCTGCGACAAATAATTTATGCCCTGCAACAGCCGATAACTCGCTCAAGTACACTTGTGGCTAGAACAATCGTGCAAATCATGCAAGCCATATACGGTCTCCTGGCTGCGCTCCAATAGCCTGGACCGCTCTCTGCCATCATGAATTGCGCCATGAAGCGTACACGTGCTGGTTCCCCGCGAACTGTAGACTGTGCAGTAGCTATCATCATCTTCAACATACCACCTTCATTCTTCTACCCTATCATTGTTGTTCCTCCAAACCCTTTCACCGACGTGGAGTAGTAGGCAAGAGTCGCATCACTCAGGCTGATCTCTCCACTTTTCTCTCATTAAACTTTCTCTCTCTCTCTCTCTCTCTCTCTCTCTGAACACGTGGTGCTCTCTAACGTGCACCTGCATTCATACCCCATTAGTTTGTGGCAGCAGGGCTGAGAATTTAATCCGCAACTTTGGGCTGAGCAGCGTAACACCAACCGACGCGGCGATTCAGTGACTGCGGCGTTGCGCTCTTAAGCACCAGGTCCCGGGTTCGATTCCCAACCGTGGTGGTGGCCGCATTCTGACGGAGGTGGAATGCAAAATATTTCGTCTGCTTAGATTCAGTTGCACGTTAAGGAACCCTAGGTTGGCGAAATAATTCCAAGTCCACAAGACCCTTCACACCCAACCATGGCATTTCTCACAGCCCACGCGTTCCTTTACCTAGTTACGCGCTTATTGTAAAGCATGCGTGATTGCGTTGCCTCACGGAGCACAGGCGAAAAATTGCAATAGGAAGACAGGCCTTGATGACATTGCTAGTAACCTTACCTTCGGGATTCATAATGAGATCATGGTTTTTTGAAAGTAAAACACCACAATCTGTAATTTTAAACATTCGCGATTAGCTGAGTTCAACACTGCACTGATAAAAAAAAATCCAGAAATCTTTATTTGCAGATAATCTGGCTATTATCCACACGTACATAATTTTCTTCCTCGTCGTCGTGACTACGGCTGGGGTCATCGAGTACATGCACAGATTCGAAAAATATGTGCGGAAGAAATGCTATACGAATCAGTGCATTTTACGCTCCACTAAATGCGGCCGTTCTCGGTTGCATTTCTTCGCCCGACCAGCTCCGTGAATCAATTTTCAGTTCTGGTCTTATGAACAAACCCCCGCCGCGACTTTTCCAATAGGAAATTCCATTATATAGGTAGCAGATTGAATTCGTGTTGCGATTATGGCTTGATGACCCACGATTTGATGTGGCCCTGCTAAGTCTAAGTGAATAATCACAACGACGAGCGAAGATCACGTGGAGCACGACATACGTAGCAGTGAGTCCAGCCTAACACCTTCTCGACCTGGGCACTTCTGGAATGGAGCGGCGCGTTTGGAGACATCGTATAGAATTTGATTATTGAACGGCGCAAACGACATGCTGTTTGGCGTGTAAAGGAGAGACGACCAAGCGAATCAACACTGCCAGCTCGGAGGAAGAACGATCAGTGATCGAATAATTCAAATTTCGAGTTTCTGGTTCGAATGAGGTGTATGTACTTCTTGCCAGAAACATTTCGCAATTCAGTCTGCGCGCAGTTTTGGTAGTGCCGCCAAGAATAATTCTTCATGGTCGGGCAGTGGACGTGAAGGTCTGCACCAGACCCAGATTGCAGTCAGACCGTACGACCCTATCTCCGCCCTGTGGCCTGCACGCCAGTTTCGTGCGAACAATCGTACTGCCTCCAACGCAGGCAGACGAAGGCTTTTTGTTTCTTGCTAGGCAGCTGCCATCAGGCATTGCAGTGTCGTGGCTTCCACTACACATTCCCAAGTCTGGGCCTTTCTGCTGCCGTTGCGTGCTGCAGTACGGCACTGCGGCGTTGGCCTCCGCGCTTATCACGTTACGCAGCAATTTCGTGCATCTTTCGCTGTCCGAGATACGGGACGCCACAAGAGCTTCACGGGTCTCGTTTCTACTTCACCCGGGCGCCGTGCGTAGTGAAGCAAATTCTGCGTTTATTGCTTATCGCACTACTTCGGGGACGCGTGGGACGGGGTCTTGAACGCCGCTGCCTTGCACGCCATCTCTGTTTCGGTATGCGATGTTTCGAAAACATAGTTTGCAGCGTCTTCTTTGCTTGCGTCCTCTGTATCGCACGTTCTTTTCTTTTTTGCTGGTTTCGTTCTTATCATGCTCCGTGTCTCTTTCGATCACCGCTACTTCCTACACCGAAAACGTGGCGCGAGTTTCTGCTCCGTTTCTCGGTCATCTTTTATCTCGGATTTCGTTGAGAGTGGCTGGCAGCGGGCACAGTGTACAATTGCGGAACAAGGGAAATTTTCGGTAACTGAAGTCATGTGCGTGAGAGAGTTGAGCTTGATTACCGAGCAACGGGCACGAGCGCAGGAGAGACCAAGAGCCACACAGTGTCTGCGATAATGGTTTGGGAGGGAATGCGCACTGAATGCAGAGTAATTAGGTGTGCGTTGCGCCGATTGCGAAAGGCTCCTGGGTCAACGACCAAGCGAACGGACTCCGTGGGTGAGCGACGGCAGCACAGAGTGAAAAACATGCACAGACAAAGCACGGAGGTCGAACGCAGTTCTGTCAGGCTATTTCTGCGCAGGAAGATGTAGTTCTACAGAGATGTAAAGGGAAATGAGAGAAACATGCTGAATTGTCAGATGCGCACACCATCCAGTGGCAGAACGCGGCTTTGTGATGATGCAGAGATGTGTGCTTCGGCGACTGAAGGAATGAACTCGCTTGCGCACGATACTGGGAATGCGATGACGCCTTGTGAAGGAGAAGTGGCAGCTACTTTGTCTTTCATCTGTGGTGTAGTATAGTCCATTGCTTAAAGAGCTAAGACGTAGTGGGGTCCTACGGCTTAAGTTCTCCACCGAGGTTTTCTTATGCAACTAAGATTAAAGTGAATTACAAATATATATTCAATTTCTAAAGGTGAAGATATGACCACCATGACCGAGAAACGAAGCGATCCTAACGTTCACGCACAAAACGGGATATTCTCTAAACCACTGTAGTAAAAGAGAACAATTGTTGGCCGACATAAGCATTGCTATCGCGCACGTCTGATGTGCAGCAACTAACTTTTGCATGTACCGTAAGCTAGAGGGGCTGTCTGATATAACAGAATAAATGAAAACAATGACAAGTTCACTATGTTACAGAGAAGCTGTATATGGCTAGCAGATTCGTCCATCCGTCCATCCGTCCGTCTGTCTGTCGCCTGTACGCCGAAAACTCCTCCGGCGCAACCCCGCGCGCATGCGCGAAAAATAAAGAGAAAGAGAGGTACGCGATTGCCTGTGCCAGTAGTGACGTCCTTTCTCTCCCTCGCAGCCGAGCGCACGCACAGCAGTTTCTTTCCTGCTCCGAAATGAGTAGGCCACGCGTCATACGTACCACTGGGGAGCAGGCAGCTTTCGATCAGCAACACCGCGAGCAGAACCGGGAAGAAGCTCGTCTACGCCATGCCGATGCTGCAGCTTGGGCACAAGAGCAGGCTCGTGCAGTCGAGTGCAAGCAGCAAATGTGTACAAAGGATCTGGCAGCCTACCAAGCCATCGTTTAATGAATCGTTGGGATTAACCCAGTGATAAACACCGGGACCACACGTTTCAGCTTCTCTTGTTAACCATGTGTGCAGAGTTCTTGGGCTGTGATTTTTTCCTGAAATGTTTCAGTGTCTCTCGAAGAAGTTGTATATTTGAGCAAATGGAAGGAATGCCGGAAATTGTCGGTAGGAGGCGATTTCCTTTTATGTGTGCATCGTGTGTAACCATCACGCCAATGCCTCATCATGTTGCCCTACGTATACACGTGCGAAGCACCTAGTACTGCTTCACAATTAACCAGATATCTTTGTGGAATAGACTTATTTTCTACGACACGTTGACATCGACCGATCTGATGCTCTCACGTAACTTTTTAATAGCCCGACAGCTGTTGTTGATTGATGCCTTGACCCGGCCGAGAATATTTAACCGTAACACTGTCGCTAACTATATATATATATATATATATATATATATATATATATATGTAAAGAGTGGCGATTTCGTTTTCTTGTGCGCGTTGATCGCTTCGACATGCAATCCGAGGCGCGAATGACAATTTATGCGCTCGGCTCGTAAATG